>NC_029773.3:14920103-14921058 GCF_000817695.3 Arachis duranensis | reverse complement strand
GGAACCAACCAGTGATTAGCCGTACTGTGACAGAGTGCGTGAGCATTAGTTTTCACTGCGAGGATGGGATGTAGCCATCAGCCATGGGTGATGCCTCTAGACGATTAGCCGTGCAGTGACAGCGCATAGGATCATTTTCCCGAGAGGATTGAAAGTAGCCACCGCTGATGGTGATGCCCTACATACAGCTTGCCATGGAAAGGAGTAAGAAGGATTGAAGGAAGAGTGTGTAGTGAAGTAGAGATTCAAGAGGAGCACAGCATCTCCATACGCCTATCTGAAATTTCCACTATTGATTTACATAAGTATTTCTATCCTCTTTATTTTCTTTTTATTATTAATTTTTGAAAACCCATAAACCATTTTAATCTGCCTAACTGAGATTTCCAAGGTGACCATAGCTTGCTTCATACCAACAATCTCTGTGGGATCGACCCTTACTCGCGTAAGGTTTATTACTTGGACGACCCAGTACACTTGCTGGTTAGTTGAACGGAGTTGTGAACTATGGTATTGGCATCATGTTTTTAGCGCCATTACCAGGGAATGAAAAGCAATGAATTTTGCAAAATGGAATAACAATTGAATCACAATTTCGTCCACCAAGTTTTTGGCGCCGTTGCCGGGGATTGTTTGAGTATGGACAACTGACGATTCATCTTGTTGCTCAGATTAGGTAATTTTTTTTTTCAAAAATCTTTTTCAAAATTTTTCTTTTCTTTTTCGTTTTTCTAAACTTTATTTTCGAAAAAAAATTAATAAAAATCCAAAAAAATTAAGAAAATCATAAAAATAAAAAATATTTTGTGTTTCTTGTTTGAGTCTTGTGTTACTTTTTAAGTTTGGTGTCAATTGCATGCTTTTAAAAATTTTTCTTGCATTTTTCGAAAATCCCATGCATTCATAGTGTTCTTCATGATCTTCAAGTTGTTCTTGACAAGTCTTCTTGTTTGAT
>NC_029773.3:14918776-14919946 GCF_000817695.3 Arachis duranensis | reverse complement strand
AAAAATTTTTCAAAATTATGTTATTGATGTTCATCATGATCTTCAAAGTGTTCTTGGTGTTCATCTTGACATTCATAGCATTCTTGAATGCATTCATTGTTTTGATCTAAAAGTTTCATGCATTGAGTATTTTTGTTGTTTTTCTCTCTCATAATTAAAAATTCAAAAATCAAAAAAATATCTTTTCCTTATTTTCCTCCAAATTTTCGAAATTTTGGGTTGACTTGGTCAAAAATTTTTAAAATTAGTTGTTTCTTACAAGTCAAGTCAAAATTTCAATTTTAAAAATCTTATCTTTTTAAAATCTTTTTCAAAAAAATCATATCTTTTTCATTTTTTTATCATTTTCGAAAATTTCAAAATTATTTTTCAAAATATTTTCAAAAATCTTTTTCTTATCTTTATATCAAATTTTCGAAAATTAGCTAACAAGCAATGTGATTGATTCAAAAATTTGAAGTTTGTTACTTTCTTGTTAAGAAATGTTCAATCTTTAAGTTCTAGAATCTTATCTTGTAGTTTCTTGTTAGTTAAGTAATTTTAAAAATTAAATCTTTTTCAAAATATCTTTTTCTTAAAAATCTTATCTTTTTCAAAAAATTTATCTTTTTCAAAATTTGATTTCAAAATATCTTATCTAACTTCTTATCTTCCTATCTTTTTAAAAATTTGATTTCAAATCTTTTTCAATCAACTAACTAACTTTTTGTTTATTTCTTATCTTTTTCAAAACCATCTAACTACTTTTCCCTCTCTAATTTTCGAAAATATCTCATCTCTTTTTCAAAAATTCTTTTTAATTGTTTTAAATTTTAACTTTAATTATATATTATCTTTAATTTTCGAAAATCACTAATCACTTTTTCAAAACTATTTTCGAAATTTCCCTCTCTTTTCTTCTTCTATTTTATTATTTGTTTACTAACACTTCTCTTCACCTCTCTTCATCTAAAAATCCGAATCCTTCTTCATTCTTCTACTCCCTTCTTTTTCTACTAACATAAAGGAATCTCTATACTGTGACATAGAGGATTCCTCTTTCTTTTCTTGTTTTCTTCTCTTTCATATGAGCAGGAACAAGGAAAAAGGCACTCTTGTTGAAATTGATCCAGAACCTGAAAGGACTCTGAAGAGAAAATTAAGAGAAGCTAAATTACAACAATCCAGAAA
>NC_029773.3:14917613-14918328 GCF_000817695.3 Arachis duranensis | reverse complement strand
AACCAATTCATGTACACATCTGAGAGGAATTCCGTGAATAATGGGATACCTCAGAAGAAAGGAGTTCTTGAAATTGATGCTCTGAATGCCATATTGGCTCAGAACAAAGTGTTGACTCAACAGGTCAACATGATCTCTCAAAATCTGAATGGATGGCAACATGCATCCAACAGTACTAGAGAGGCAGCCTCTGAAGAAGCTTATGATCCTGAGAACCCTGCCATGGCAGAGGTTAATTACATGGGTGAACCATATGGAAACACCTATAACTCATCATGAAGAAATCATCCAAATTTCTCATGGAAGGATCAACAAAAGCCTCAACAAGGCTTTAACAATGGTGTACGCAATAGGCTGAGCAATAGCAAGCCTTATCCATCATCTTCTCAGTAACAGACAGAGAATTTTGAACAAAACACTTCTAATTTAGCCAATATAGTATCTGATCTGTCAAAGGCCACTTTCAGTTTCATGAATGAAACAAGATCCTCCATCAGAAATCTGGAGGCATGATGAGCGGATAATTTGTACGCTTTTTGGCATTGTTTTTAGTATGTTTTTAGTATGATCTAGTTAGTTTTTAGTATATTTTTATTAGTTTTTAGTTAAAATTCACTTTTCTAGACTTTACTATGAGTTTGTGTGTTTTTCTGTGATTTCAGGTATTTTCTGGTTGAAATTGAGGGTCCTGAGCAAAAATCTGATTCAGAGATTG
>NC_029773.3:14914609-14916037 GCF_000817695.3 Arachis duranensis | reverse complement strand
TTTTTTTCGGAATTCTTGAAGATGAATTCTAGAGTTTCATGATGATTTGTTGAAGTCTGGCTGGCTGTGAAGCCATGTCTAATTTCATTGGACCGAGGTTTCAACTTATCATCAGAAGAGCTTGTTGATTTCTATCAATCTTGCTTTTGGAGCAGTGATCTGCTAAGGCTTGGCTGGCCATTGGCCATGTCTAGTGTTTTGGACCGAAGCTTTCTTTGAAAGGTTGGCTGGCTGTGAAGCCATGTCTAATTCCTGGACCGGAGTCTTAGACTAAACATTGCATGATTCCTGGAATTCTCATTAAGAATTTTGATACCTTTATCTTCTTTTTCCACTTAATTTTCGAAAATCACAAAAAAAATTACAAAATCATAAAATCCACAAATATTGTATGTTTCTTGTTTGAGTCTAGTGTTTCATTTTAAGTTTGATGTCAATTGCATGCATTCATTCATGTGTCTTAAGGATCTTCAAATAATTCTTGATGATTTCTTACTCTGATCTTAGAATTCTCTTGACTTGAGTGTTTATGTGTCTCATATGCATTCTCATTAGTGTCAGTAGTATACAAACTGCTAAGTTTAGTGTCTTGCATGCATTGTTATTTGATTTTAGTTGCATTTTGATTATTCCTCATTATTAAAAATCCAAAAATATTTTTAATTTGTGTCTTTTCAAGTCAATAATACAGAGAATTGAAGATTCAGAACATACAGCAGAGGAATTGCACAGAAAAAGTTGGGCGTTCAAAACGCCCAGTGAAGAAAGACAGACTGGCGTTTAAACGCCAGCCATGGTACCTGGTTGGGCGTTTAACGCCCAAAAGGGTATAGTTTTGGGCGTTAAACGCCAGAATGTGCACCATTCTGGGCGTTTAACGCCAGGATGGCACAAGAGGGAAGATTTTGTTTTTAATGCAGATTTTTTTTCAAGTTTTCAAAATTTTTCAAAATCAAATCTTTTTCAAATCATATCTTTTCAATCAAATCTTTTTCAAAATCAATTTCTTTTTTTTTAGATACTTGCTATCAATTAATGATTTGATTCAACATTTCAAGTATGTTGCCTTTTCTGTTGAGAAAGGTTTAATGTTTGAATCATATCTTTTCTTGATAGCCAAGACATTGATTTTCAAAATCAAATCTTTTTAAAATGTTTTTCAAATCATATCTTCTCAATCACATCTTTTTAAAAATCAACCATATCTTCTTAACCACATCTTTTTCAAAATAGTTTTCAGTCAAATCTTTTTTATTTCTGATTTCAAAATCTTTTTCAAAAATCACTTGATTTCTTTCCCACTTTCATTTTCGAAAATCAATTAGTGTTTTTCAAAAATGTTTTCAAAATCTTTTACTTAATTTTCAAAAAATACTTCCCCTCTTCTCACATCCTTCTATTTATGGACTAACACTATTCCTTAATGCA
>NC_029773.3:14912663-14913024 GCF_000817695.3 Arachis duranensis | reverse complement strand
AGAGGCAGTGAACGCCACTGAGCAAGGCCTCAATGGACGTCCACTGGCCTCCAATGAGTCCCCTAATGAGGAACCATGGGAATCTGAGGCTCAAAATGAGACCATAGAGATTCCATTGGACTTCCTTCTGCCATTCATGAGCTCTGATGAGTATTCTTCCTCTAAAGAGGATGAGTATGTCACTGAAGAGCAAGTTGCTAAATACCTTGGAGCAATCATGAAGCTAAATGACAAGTTATTTGGAAATGAGACTTGGGAGGATGAACCCCCTTTGCTCACCAAGAACTGGATGACTTGTCTAGGCAGAAACTGCCTCAAAAGAGACAGGATCCTGGGAAGTTTTCAATACCTTGTACCATAG
>NC_029773.3:14909217-14910762 GCF_000817695.3 Arachis duranensis | reverse complement strand
CATGAGAGAGGAGCAACAAAGACTAAGGAAGAGCATTGAGGAGCTCAAGCACTCCATAGGATCTTCAAGAGGAAGAAGGAGCCGCCATCACTAAGGTGGACCCGTTCTTTAATCTCCTTGTTCTTTAATTTTCTGTTTTTCGAAAATTATGCTTATGTTTGTCTATGTTTGTGTCTTGTGATCATTAGTGTCTTAGTGTCTATGCCTTAAAGTTATGAATGTCCTATGAATCCATCACCTTTCTTGAATGAAAAATGTTCTTAATTGAAAAAGAAAAGAATTGCATGAATTTTGAATTTTATAACAGTTTAATTATTTTGATATGGTGGCGATGCTTTTGTTTTCTGAATGTATGCTTAAACAGTGCATATGTCTTTTGAATTTGTGGTTCATGAATGTTGGCTCTTGAAAGAATGATGAAAAAGGAGACATGTTACTGAGGATCTGAAAAATCATAAAAATGATTCTTGAAGCAAGAAAAAGCAGTGAATATAAAAAAAATTTTGAAAAAAAACGAGAAAAAGAGAAAACGAAAAAAAAGAAAGAAATAAAGTTGTGATCCAAGGCAAAAAGAGTGTGCTTAAGAACCCTGGACACCTCTAATTGGGAACTGGAAGGAGAATCCCTCTATGAAGCTTGGGAAAGATACAAACAATTGATCAGAAGGTGTCCCTCTGATATGCTTTCTGAATGAAGCATCATAGGTATTTTCTATGATGGTCTCTCTGAACTATCCAAGATGTCTTTGGATAGCTCTGCTGGAGGATCTCTTCATTTGAAGAAGACGCCTACAGAAGCTCAAGAGCTAATTGAAATGGTTGCAAATAACCAATTCATGTACACTTTTGAAAGGAATCCTGTGAACAATGGGACTAATCAGAAGAAAGGAGTTCTTGAGATTGACACTCTGAATGCCATATTGGCTCAGAACAAAATATTGACTCAACAAGTCAATATGATTTCTCAAAGTCTGTCTGGAATGCAAAATGCACCAAACAGTACTAAGGAAGTTTCATCTGAAGAAGAAGCTTATGATCCTGAGAACCCTTCAATGAAAGAGGTGAATTACATGGGAGAACCCTATGGAAACACCTATAATCCTTCATGGAGAAATCATCCAAATCTCTCATGGAAGGATCAACAGAGACCTCAACAAGGTTTCAACAATAGTAATGGTGGAAGAAATAGGTTTAGCAATGGCAAGCCTTTTCCATCATCTTCTCAGCAACAGACAGAGAGTTCTAAGCAGAACACCTCTGACTTAGCAACCATGGCCTCTGATCTAATCAAAACCACTCAAAGTTTCATGACTGAAACAAGGTCCTCCATTAGAAATTTGGAGGGACAAGTGGGTCAGCTGAGCAAGAAAATTACTGAACTCCCTCATAGTACTCTTCCAAGCAACACAGAAGAAAATCCAAAAGGAGAGTACAAGGCCATCAACATGGCCGAATTTGGAAAGGAGGAAGAGGCAGTGATCGCCACTGAGGAAGACCTCAATGGACGTCCACTGGCCTCTAATGAGTTCCCCAATGAGGAACCATG
>NC_029773.3:14907900-14908785 GCF_000817695.3 Arachis duranensis | reverse complement strand
CCACATTCAAACTCTAAGTTTGGTGTTGGGAGGTTCCAACATGGCTCTGAGCATCTGTGAGGCTCCATGAGAGCCCTCTGTTAAGCTACTGACATTAAAGAAGCGCTTGTTGGGAGGCAACCCAATGTTATATTTTATCTATTTTCTTTTGTTATTTTATGTTTTTTGTAGGTTGATGATCATGAGAAGTCAAAAAATCAATGAAAAAAAAGCAAAAACAGAATGAAAAACAGAAAGAAAAACAGCACACCCTGGAGGAGAGCGTGCTGGCGTTTAAACGCCAGTGAGGCTAGCTGTTGGGCGTTTAACGCCCAGTCTGGCACCATTCTGGGCGTTTAATGCCAGAAAGGGGTACCAGACTGGCGTTAAACGCCAGAAAAGGGCAAGAAGCTGGCGTTAAACGCCAGAAATGGGCACCAGCCCGGCGTTTAACGCCAGAAATGGCTAAAAATGCATTTTTGCATGCCATTTGGTGCAGGGATGACTTTTCCTTGACACTTCAGGATCTGTGGACCCCACAGGATCCCTACCTACCCCACCACTCTCTCTCTTCTTCACCCATTCACCAATTACCTCAACACCTCGTCCCCAAAAACCCTTCACCTATCAAAACCCATCTTTCTCTTTACCACTCACATCCATCCTTCATAAAACCTCACCTACCTCACCATTCAAATTCAAACCACTTTCCCACCCAAACCCACCCTCAATTGACTGAACCCTACCCTTCCCCCATTCCTATATAAACCCTCCTTCACTCCTTCATTTTCACACAACCTAAACACCACTTCTCCCCCCTTTGGCCAAACACAAAGCCCTTCCCTTCTTCCTCATTTCTTCTTCTTCTACTCTCTTCTTTCTTTTTTTGCTCGAGGACGAGCAAAC
>NC_029773.3:14907478-14907759 GCF_000817695.3 Arachis duranensis | reverse complement strand
AGGGAAGGCAAAAGCTTCCACCTCCGAGTCATGGGAGATGGATAGATTCATCTCAAGGGTGCATCAAGACCACTTCTATGAAGTTGTAGCCTTGAAGAAGGTGATCCCCGAGGTCCCTTTTTCACTCAAAAATGGTGAATATCCGGAGATCCGACATGAGATCCGAAGAAGAGGTTGGGAAGTTCTTACCAACCCCATTCAACAAGTTGGAATCTTAATGGTTCAAGAGTTCTATGCCAATGCATGGATCACCAAGAACCATGATCAAAGTGTGAACCCGA
>NC_029773.3:14903364-14904943 GCF_000817695.3 Arachis duranensis | reverse complement strand
TTCTTCAACTTGATGAATGTGATGATCTGTGACACTCGTCATCATTCTCACCTATGAACGTGTGCCTGACAACCACCTCCGTTCTACCTTCGATTGGGTGAATATCTCTTGGATTCCTAATACACGATGCATGGTTGATCGCCTGACAACTGAGTGCTCGCCTGACAAATGAGCCAGCCATTTCGTGAGATCAGAGTCTTCGTGGTATAGGCTAGAACTGATGGCGGCATTCAAGAGAATACGAAAGGTCTAACCTTGTCTGTGGTATTCTGAGTAGGATTCAATGATTGAATGACTGTGACGTGCTTCAAACTCCTGAGGGCGGGGCGTTAGTGACAGACGCAAAAGAATCACTGGATTCTATTCCGGCCTGATCGAGAACCGACAGATGGATAGTCGTGCCGTGACAGGGTGCGTTGAACATTTCCACTGAGAGGATGGGAGGTACCCACTGACAACGGTGAAACCCTTGCTTAAGCTTGCCATAGAAAGGAGTAAGAAGGATTGGATGAAGACAGTAGAAAAGCAGAGAGACGGAAGGGAAGGTTCATGCGCTTATCTGAAATTCATACCAATGAATTACATAAGTATCTCTATCTTTATCTTTATGTTTTATTCGCATATCACCATACCCATTTGAGTTTGCCTGACTAAGATTTACAAGGTGACCATAGCTTGCTTCATACCAACAATCTCTGTGGGATCGACCCTTACTCGCGTAAGGTTTATTACTTGGACGACCCAGTACACTTGCTGCTTAGTTGTGCGAAGTTGTGTTTATGCCATGGTATTGAACACCAAGTTTTTGGATTCATTACCGGGGATTATTTGAGTTGTGAAAAGTATTGATCACAATTTCGCGCTACCAAGGCACAAGTGGGCCAGCTGAGTAAGAAAGTTATTGAAACTCCTCCCAGTATTCTCCCAAGCAATACAGAAGAGAATCCAAAAAGAGAGTGCAAGGCCATTGATTTAGTCAATGTGGCCGAATGCACAAGGGAGGAGGAGGACGAAAATCCTAGTGAGGAAGACCTCTTGGGACGTCCCTCAAGCAAGAAGGAGTTCCCTATTAAGGATCCAAAGGAATCTGAGGCTCATATAGAGACCATAGAGATTCCATTAAATCTCCTTCTGCCATTCATGAGCTCTGAAGATTATTCATCCTCTGAAGAGGATGAAGATGTCACTGGAGAGCAAGTTGCTCAATATTTAGGAGCTATCATGAAACTGAATGCCAATCTGTTTGGTAATGAGACTTGGGAAAGTGAACCTCCCTTGCTCATTAGTGAACTAGATACTTGGATTCAGAAAACTCTACCTCAAAAGAAACAAGATCCTGGCAAATTCCTAATACCTTGTACCATAGGCACCATGAGCTTTGAAAAAGCTCTATGTGATCTGGGGTCAGGGATAAATCTTATGCCACTCTCTATAATGGAGAAGCTGGGAATCATTGAGGTACAACCTACCTTGTTCTCATTACAATTGGCAGACAAGTCCTTGAGACAAGCTTATGGAATAGTAGAGGACGTGTTAGTAAAGGTTGAAGGCCTTTACATCCCTGTTGATTTCATAATCC
>NC_029773.3:14901917-14903346 GCF_000817695.3 Arachis duranensis | reverse complement strand
TGATCACCTTGTGGCTCCATGAGAGCCACTGTCAAGCTATTGACATTAAAGAAGTGCTTGTTGGGAGGCAACCCAATTTTAATTATCTAATTTTTATTTTATTGTTATTTTGTGTTTTATTAGGTACATGATCATGAGGAGTCACGAAAAAATAAAAGAAAATTAAAAACAGAGTCAAAAACAGAAGAAAAAAATTTTTCACCCTGGAGGACGCACAGGCTGGCGTTCAACGCCAGTAAGATGCATCTGGCCGGCGTTCAACGCCAGAACAGAGCATCACTCTGGCGCTGAACGCCAGAAACAAGCAACATCTTGGCGCTGAACGCCAGGAATGTGCCTATAGGAGAAAAGCTGGCGCTGAACGCCAGTAACAAGCATGAAACTGGCGTTCAACGCCAGAAACATGCTTTACATGGGTTGAAACTGGCGTTCAATGCCAGAAACATGCTTTACATGGGCGTTGAACGCCCAGAACGTGCACCAATGGGCGTTTAAACGCCAGAATAGTGTGCAAAGGCATTTTACATGCCTATCTGGTGCAGGGATGGAATTCCTTGACACCTCAGGATCTGTGGACCCCACAAGATCCCCACCTAATATATTCCCACCTTAACCATATTCCCTAATTACACTCTCCTAATCCTAATCACACTCCCCTACTCCCCATGTCACACTTCCCAACACTCCTCACCATTCACCTCAATTCCTCTTCCCAATTGCCCTATTCACCACTCACATCAACCCACTCTTCCCCATAAACCCCACCTACCTTTACAATTCAACTTCTCTTTCCCACCCAATCCCACCCATATAGCCGAATCCATCTCCCCTCACTCACCTCCATTTTCTTCTTCTTCTTCTTCCTCTCTTCTTTCTTCTCTTGCTCGAGGGCGAGCAATATTTTAAGTCTTCTTTCTTCTCTTGCTCGAGGGCGAGCAATATTTTAAGTTTGGTGTGGTAAAAGCATAGTTTTTTTTTGCTTTTCCATTACCATTAATGGCACCTAAGGCCAGATAAACCTCAAAGGGAAGACAAAAGCTTCCACCTCTGAGTCTTGGGAGATGGAAAGACTCATATAAAGCCGTCATAGCTCAGTGGTAGAACATGTGGCTGCAAATCAAGAGATCCCTGAGATACCTCAGGGGATAAGTTATCCTCTACACAAATATTGGAAGCAACTAAGGGTAGAAACACCAAAATTACTAGGAATCATTCAACAGAAGCAAGGAAGATACATAGAGGAGCTCAAAACGCACCATTGGACCTTCAAGAAGGCGCCACCCTCACTCAGGTGGATTCATTCCTTGCTCTTATTTCTTTCTGTTTTCAGTTTTTAATATTATGTTTATCTATGTTTTGTGTCTCTACTTCATGATCATTAGTATGTAACCATGCCTCAAAGCTATGAATAAAATCCATTAATCCTTCA
>NC_029773.3:14900766-14901613 GCF_000817695.3 Arachis duranensis | reverse complement strand
TCCCTAACCATGTGCTTGTGTCATGAAGGTCCAAGTGAAAAGCTTGAGACTGAGTGGTTAAAGTAGTGATCCAAAGCAAAAGAGTGTGCTTAAGAGCTCTGGACACCACTAACTGGGGACTCTAGCAAAGCTAAGTCACAATCTGAAAAGGTTCACCCAGTTATGTGTCTGTGGCATTTATGTATCCGGTGGTAATACTGGAAAACAAAGTGCTTAGGGCCATGGCCAAGACTCATAAGTAGCTGTATTCAAGAATCAACATGCTTAAACTAGGAAAGTCAATAACACTATCCAAAATTCTAAGTTCCTAAAGAAGCCAACCATTCAGAACTTCAAAGGAAAAAGTGAGATGCCAAAACTGTTCAGAAGCAAAAAGCTACAAGTCCCGCTCATCTAATTAAATTAATATTCATTGATATTTTAGAATTTATAGTATATTCTCTTCTTTTATCCTATTTGATTTTCAGTTGCTTGGGGACAAGCAACAATTTAAGTTTAGTGTTGTGATGAGCGGATAATTTATACGCTTTTTGGCATTGTTTTTAGGTAGTTTTTAGTAAGTTTGAGCTACTTTTAGGGATGTTTTCATTAGTTTTTATGTTAAATTCACATTTCTGGACTTTACTATGAGTTTGTGTGTTTTTCTGTGATTTCAGGTAAATTCTTGCTGAAATTGAGGGACTTGAGCAAAACTCTGAAAAAGGCTGACAAAAGGACTGCTGATGCTGTTGGAATCTGACCTCCCTGCACTCTAAATGGATTTTTTGGAGCTACAGAACTCCAATTGGCGCACTCTTAACGGCGTTGGAAAGTAGACATCCAGAGCTTTCCAGAAATATATAATAGT
>NC_029773.3:14890681-14899988 GCF_000817695.3 Arachis duranensis | reverse complement strand
TGCGAGGATGGGATGTAGCCATCAGCCATGGGTGATGCCTCCAGACGATTAGCCGTGCAGTGACAGCGCATAGGATCATTTTCCTGAGAGGATTGAAAGTAGCCACCGATGATGGTGATGCCCCACATACAGCTGGCCATGGAAAGGAGTAAGAAGGATTGAAGGAAGAGTGAGTAGTGAAGTAGAGATTCAAGAGGAGCACAGCATCTCCATACGCCTATCTGAAATTTCCACTATTGATTTACATAAGTATTTCTATCCTCTTTATTTTCTTTTTATTATTAATTTTCGAAAACCCATAAACCATTTTAATCTGCCTAACTGAGATTTCCAAGGTGACCATAGCTTGCTTCATACCAACAATCTCTGTGGGATCGACCCTTACTCGCGTAAGGTTTATTACTTGGACGACCCAGTGCACTTGCTGGTTAGTTGAACGGAGTTGTGAACTATGGTATTGGCATCATGTTTTTGGCGCCATTACCAGGGAATGAAAAGCAATGAATTTTGCAAAATGGAATAACAATTGAATCACAATTTCGTCCACCAGGGACACGCCAATCTAATCTCTCGGATTTATCTCCCTGTACACCACCTTTGGGAAGGGCACGAGGTCAAGAATGTTAAGCGTCAATTATATTGTGTTCGATGGCATGTTGGCTTACAATGCCCTGATAGATCAGACCACTTTAAATCAACTAGCAGCAGTCATCTCTATATTTCACTTGTGTATGAAGTTTTCTACTGTAGAAGGAATTACCACCATAAAGGGAGATCAAAATTTGGCACAAAAGTGTTACAACGAAAGCCTTAATCTAAAAGGCAACCCAGTGGAAAAGAAGTCAACACTATTAAACTCGATGGTGTTCGAACTCGGGAAGAACTACGCCTCCAATCTGGAAGAAAGGTAGAAGTGCAAATCGGAAATCATACTGAAAAAACAACGAGTACAGGGGCCCTATAAGAAGGTCTGGAAGTACAGCTCGTTAACCTACTACGAAGAAATTTTGACCTCTTCGCATGGAAATTCTCTGACATGCCTGGTATAGATCCCGACTTGATGTCTCATAAGTTCCCTATTTACCCGGGTAACAGACCTATTCAGCAAAAACGTCGAAAACTTGGGCCCGAAAGGACACAGGTTGTGGAAGAATAAAAGCAAGCGTTATTGGAAGCTTGATTCATAAGAGAGGTAAAGTATCCATTGTGGCTGGCTAACGTGGTTCTGGTAAAGAAGCATAATGGAAAGTGGAGGATGTGTGTCGACTACACTGACCTCAACAAGGCTTGCCCTAAGGATCCATATCCTCTCCCGAGCATCGATGCTCTGGTTGACTCGGCCTCAGGTTATTGGTATTTGTCTTTCATGGATGCATACTCGGGATATAACCAAATTCCAATGTATAAGCCGGACCAAGAAAAGATCTCTTTTATCACTCCAAAGACTAACTATTATTATGTAGTAATGCCTTTTGGATTAAAGAATGTCGGAGCTATATACCAGCGACTAATGAATAAGGTATTTTCCCCCAACTTAGAAAAACTCATGGAAGTATATGTGGACGATATGCTTGTCAAAACTAAGGACGATTTAGCCCTCTTGTCTGACCTCTCTGAGGTATTCTCCACGATAACGAAGCATGAGATGAGATTAAACCCCTTAAAATACACCTTCGCAGTAGAGGCTTTTATGCTCACTCAAAGAGGCATAGAGGCTAACCTGGACAAGTGCGTAGCCATACTAGAGATGAAGAGCCTGACTTGTCTAAAAGAAGTCCAACAACTAAATGAAAGATTGGTAGTACTATCCAGGTTCTTGGCAGTATCAGCGTTGAAATCTCTGGTATTATACTGAATACTCAAAAAGGAGAGTCAATTTGAATGGACCAAAGAATGTGAACAAGCCTTTCAAGGTTTTGAAGCATTTATGGGCCAACCCCTTATACTCACCCGACCTATTGCGGGGGAAGAGGTAGTTCTCTATTTGGCAGTGGCAACCCGAGCTATAGCTTCTATCCTGATATGAGAAGATGAGAACGGGTAATAACCTATCTACTTTGTCAACAAAGCCTTACAAGGAGCAGAGTTGAGTATGAATGGGTCTCATCGCTGTTGGGTCGAGTTGTAAAGAAATAGTCCAATCCATAATATAGGCGCTACTAGATTTGAGTTTGGGTTGGGTTGTCCAAGATCCAGGTATGAGCATCTTTTAATAAGCATAAATAATAATAATTATAGTTGGTAAAATAGTTTTTAAATTCTAAAAAAAATCATAATAGACAAATACAAGAATAAATATGATATTTATTCGTACATTATAATAGATATAAATATAAGACAAAGAATTTTAATATTTATTAATGTATAAAATTATATTAAATTTTTTAATTTTAATAAGTACAAACTAATTTAAAAAAAAAAATTTGAGTACTTTCAAAAGTAAATACATGTTCTTTTTTATTCAGTTCTTGCTGTGTTATTTGTTAATTTGTTAAGTAGTTAATTACTTAATTGTTGTCTTGTTAAGTGTTATTAAATTTTTGCTATGTAGTTGTTGATTTATTTGCCTAATTTTTCTTCTTCTAGCTGATAGTTTTTGCTACTTAATTGTTAATTTGTTATAATTGTTGCTGTGTTGTTTTATATATATTTGATTATTAAGGTTGAGAATGATGAAGTATGATGAAAAGATTGGTATTAATTGTGAAAAGTGAACCAAGTGGGTAAATTGTGTTGTAGAGGAGAGTTTGGTATTGTTTTAATTGGTTTGAGATATGATACTTGGGAGAATTAGTAAGTTGGGAATTTTGGGGAAAAGTTAGTTTTTAATGAACCTTATCTGATCATAATTTTTGTCACGATTTTCAAAATTGATTGAAATTTGTTTAGAATGAAAGCTTATTGAAAACCCTTTAATTTGATATAAAGTTTGCCAAATTTGGAATTTTGTAGAGGAAGTTATGATCATTCAAAATTGGTGTTGAAAATCTGAAAATTTGCAGAGTTGCAGAATTTCAGAATTTCTGATATGTGCGCACGCACAAACCTGCATAAATCTCATTCTGTGCGGACGCACAGGCAGGAAAAGACTCACTGTCTGCAGTGTTGGCACAACTTGTGTGCACGCACAAGTCGGGAAGGGCAGTCTGTTCGCAGCACTAGCACAGCTTGTGCGTGCTAACAGGCATATGGATTTTCATACCTGTGTGTACGCACACTTTTAATATTTTCTTGGGCGTGCGCATGCACACCCCTGTGCGGATGCACACGCCCTGTTTCTCAAATTTTATTTTATTTTCAACTATTTCACCTTCCCGACGAGGTTGTAAACTTCTATAACATCTTTTTAAGACTCTTGGGTATATTTTTGAATACTTGAAAAGTGGGAAAGGATTTAAGGGTTTTAGATGATATGATTTGGAAAATTTAGAAAACGGAGGCCTAGGTTTCTGGCGTATTAAAGGTGGTTCAATGTTATATGATGAATGGTTGATGAATGAGATGAGAATTAAGGAACTGTTGAGTTCGGAACTGTAATGTGAATGAACAGTGGTAGAAAAGAGTCGAGGACTCTGAATGAAGTGATGGATCCATCTTGTACTAAAAATATTTTTAAAAACCAATACACTACTTTTTCATTAAGATTATGAGACACTATGCGCCCGGCAGGGGCCGAGGTTGGATCCCGCCTGTCGAGGTAGCGGCGGCGGTGTAAGGGCGGTGGTTCGTTTCACTTGCGCTTAGATGTGAGGTCGGTGGCAATAGATCTCGCTCGCATCCCTTCAAATCATCAGAGCGTACAGGCGCAAAACCCTGGATAGTGATCCGAGTACTATATCTCGGGGGTTCCCACACTATGAATCCGAGGGGCAACATCTCCATGGAGATGTATCGGGTTGGCAGTTGAACCGACAATGTGATATCACAGCCAGTAGGGCAGACATTCATCATATGCATTTTCTACCTGTTTGTATGCTTTGCTGACTTGATATTGTTTTCCCTATCTGTATAACATGTCTAATTGCTGTTTGTATTAATTGCTATGTATGCTTCTACTTGTGTTTTACTTGTATTGTATATACTTGTGTTTTTACTGGGATTGAGGAGGTTCAGAAGGCGGTGGCGATGGAATCGCATGGAGGTTAGGTTGGTGAAGGGTGTGGGACAGCGGTGTTCGGTTAGAATAAAAATCCATTAAGCTAAAATACCCTGTTTAGTTATGTTAAGATTTATCTAATTATGCTTATTTGTTTTAGAATGCTTTAAGTTTGAATCTTGTGATGGATATGGAGTCTAGGATTGCCTTTGGCATCCCGGGGTCTTATATCCTACATCACTGGGCACTGTTACCATATTGAGAACCCCTGGTTCTCATACTATATTTCTGTTGTTGTTTTCAGATGCAGGTCACAACCCACCATCTGGTTGGTGACAGAAGCGGAGGATCTGGATACTCCTTTTGGGTCTTTTAATTTATTTTGAATTATGTCTCTCACTTTTGCATTTTGTTTCGCCTAGAGGCTTGTATCTGAGAGAACAAAACTTGTATAAGCTGTTTTTACTGTTTGGGTTTATGTATTGTCTGTATATGGCTAGTCGGCTTAAACTCCGCGAGCCGTGGCTAGTGTCTTATGATATTATACTATTATACTATGATATTTTGTGATGCCGTACCTATTCCTTGTGCCTTAAGTTAATAGCTTCGTTAGTACGTTTTGCGCTTTTAAATCCTGTTTTTGAATTATGTCCTTCATCAGGCTTCTAGATAATATTATTCCTTCTATATATCATATGTATGAGCTTAGAACTGTCGTAACATTTGATTAATCTTTGCTTTACGACGCGAGGTAAAGTTTAGGCTAATTAGGGTGTTACAGGAAGCAACATTCGAAGGGTTAAGTTAGGATTTGAGTTATAAACTTGAAAACCTTATATTATATACCCAAAATCTGGTTTAGCTTATTCTTTAAGTTTAATTCTGAGTGTTGAAGTTTTAGGATTTCCTCTGGCCTTCCCGAAATCTTATATCTTATATATGTAAGTACCTTTACCATGCTGAGAATTCTGGGTTCTCATTCCATACAAATGTTGTCATTTTCAGATGCAGGTCGAGAGGCCCCTCACTATGTAGAGTTCTCCCTTATTTTGTTTAGCATTTGTGCCTCATAGAGGTTTTATGAAGAACTAGGATTTCCATTTGAGTATTTTGGGACTTGGATTGTATATGTATGTATATGATATTCTCCGGCCAACCTTAGTTTCGCAAGTTGAGCCCAGGGCTTGAATACTTTGTATCCTTGACTTTCTACTCTTGTTATACATGCAAGTACCTCTACTTTCTTCGTACTATCTTGAGTGTTGCGCTTTTATTTTCACGATTTTGCTTTAACCAACCTTCAAGGCTCCTCGAATATTATAATCCTACAACTATATTATAGATGTATGTTTTATTTTAGAGGTTGTAATACCGCACCACCTATATTTTACGGCTTAAGCGTAAAGCTCTATGTGGTAGGTGTTACACCGGCAACTATAAGTTGGAGTGACTTTTAATCGGCAACTATAAAGCGAAATCAATCCCAAAAAGCTGATACCTATAAGTCGGAATCACTCCAAACAAATTAACATTTATAAGTCATAATCACTCAAAGCAAGCTGACATATATAAGTCAGAGTCAATCCAACAAACAATCAACTATGAGATCGTCCAAAAATACACTGATATAAGCAACACTTTTTCGAATAACAACCTTGACCAATTTTATTTTCAAGATTATCAAGTTGATCTTGGAGATTGATCCTCATATCTTCGAATTATAACACAAACCGTAACCTTCTCATATCCTACCGAGTTATAACTCGATTTTGATAAAAGCTCAACTTGCTTCTCTTAAAAATAGACAAGTCAAGCTTAAGAGCGCACCATATTATCATTATTCATAATAACTTAGTTTTATTTTTATTTAATTTAAACTCTTCTCTCTAAAATGACTATTATTTTTCAAGTACAACAAGTTGAGCTTAGGGGGCTACCACTTATTATCACAATGACAATTTATAGGTCAAAAAGTTATTTAAGTTCGACCTGTCTTATTGCAAAATGGAGAGGTGTGAAGAATGGGTGAGGAAAGTGAAGGTGGGGTACGGAACAAAGGTCTCTTATATAGAGAGGTTGTGAGTGAATGGAGGGTGTGGATTGATGGAGTGGTTGCTTGATGGACGGTTGGGATTGTGCATGGAGAAAGGACAAGGATCATCACTTTATGGTGGAGACTGCTCGGTCTTCAAGGGTCCCATTCTTTTCAATGTTGCATGGCAACATTTTCCAATGCATTCCCTTTTTAGAACAAGTGTGTAGCCCCTCCTTTTGTGGCGCCCGATCCTTCTTCCTTTAGTTGTCCAATCAATCTCCTTCAATGCTCCTCTCCTTTTCCCTATAAAGATAAAATAAAAAAGGTAAGAATTAATATCATAAAAAAAATTTAAACTTTACGGCTAGAATAATAAAAAGAAAAAAAGATTTTGTTTATTCATAAACTCCAACTAACTGACTAACTGTGTATCCTTATATGCACATTGGTGGCACCATGGGGTGACACCAAACTTAGTTTGGAGCACTGTGATGAAAAGTTTTGTTCAAAGCTCTAAGACTAGCATGCTCAAAGTCGCATTCATGCTTTCTTGGTATGCTTTGAACACCAAACTTGTTCTTCACTATATACTGCATAATAAGGATTTCACACCAAGTGTTTGTCAAGTTTGGGTTGGAATTCATAAATATTGACTTATTCACTATTTTCTAAAAGCATATAAAACATGGGTTGCCTCCCATAAAGCGCTTCTTTAGCGTCACTAGCTTGACGTTTTGCCTTCATCAGGGAGGTTGATAATGCTTGAAGTCTTCTCCTCTGGCAGTGGACTTATATTCATTGGTTGTATCAATGATCTCTACATGTTCCAAGAAGAGAACTCTGTTGATAGTGAAGACCTTAGGTAACTGAGATGGTACAGTGGGGAGATTAGGAGGAATATCTGGAAAATAAGCTGAGATCACTTTATCCCCTGGAGAGAAGTCCTCGGTAGAGATCTTCTTGTTCCTCCACTTCCTGGGTACCTTCTTCTTTGTTCCTTGTGATGTTGTCTTACTCTTTGTGGCCTCTTCTTCTAAGGAAATTTTGCTGTTGTCTTTACATGCCTCTGGTGGTTTAGGTTCCTCCAACTTTTCTTTGAACTGTGGCATTTGCTGTTTGCCTTGTTCATCAATCAATGGGGTTTCCAGATGTGTTAGTTGTACTTTAGTGCTTGTTTCCTCCTTCAGTATCTCATGATGATCTTTGCTTGGTTCTTTGTTCTCTTGATCCGCTTCTTGTGAGAAATGGAAGACATTGAAGCTGAGTCGTTCATCATGGATCCTCAATATTAGCTCCCCTTGCTCCACATCTATGAGTGCTCTGGCTGTAGCTAGGAATGCTCTTCCCAATATGATTGGGTGAGTGTGACTTTCTTCCATGTCCAGGATGACAAAGTCTGTTGGGAGGAAGTATTTCCCAACCTTTAACAACACATTTTCCACCACCCCTATTGCTTGTTTTTGAGTTTTGTCAGCCATCCTGATGACTACATCTGTGGGCATTATCTCATTGATCTGCAGCCTCTTCATCAGGGATAAGGGTATTAAGTTGATGCTTGCTCCCAAATCGCAGAGTGCTCTATCAAACATTGTTTCTCCAATGCCACAGGGAATATGAGAACTCCCTGGGTCCTTTCTTTTTGCAGGCAACTCTGGTTGGATGAGGGCGCTGCACTCCTTGTTCGTCACTATAGTTTGGCCTCCCTTGAGTGAGCTTTTCCTGGGAAGAAATTCCTTCATATACTTGATGTATGCAGGCATTTGTTGGAGGGCCTTGATGAATGGTATGTTTACATGGAGAGAAGCAAACAGGTCAAGAAACCTTGAGTATATTCTCTTCCCCACAGCACCATTGAGCAGTTGGGGAAAGGGTGCATAGAGTCTCAGCAGCTCTTGTTGTGAAATTTCTGGTTCTAGGTGATCTTTTTCCTCCTTCTCTGTTGAGGTGTCTTCAGGTTGTTCTGAGAGTGTGCTTTGCTTGTCTTCAGTCTTCTTATCACTTGTAGTGACCATCTTGCAATCTTCCCATCTTACTTTCTTTGCTTCGCCTCTCGGATTTTTCTCTGTGTCACTTGGAAAGCTATCAGTAGGTTTGGGAATCCTCTCAGATAAATATCCCACTTCAAATTCCAGCTTCTTGATGGTTTCTCCATGGTTCTTGATATTTGCTCGCACCTCCTCTTTGAACACCTTGTTGTCTTGGATGTCTTTGCATATGCCTTCAAGTAAGGTTTCAATCTTAAAGAGTCTGTCATCAAATGATGGTAGGTTGGGATTAGAGGTAGAAGGATGAGATGTGTTGTTATGGGGGTGTTGATATGTCCTCTGTGTGAATTGTTGGTGAGTTGCATTGTTATTGGGGTTGTGACGTCTCTGATCTTGGCTTTGATCTTGTTGATTTCCCCACCCAAAGTTTGGGTGGTTCCTCCATCCAGGGTTGTAGGTCTTGGAATATGGATCATAGTTTTGCCTAGGTGAATTCCCAATGTAGTTGGCTTGCTCCTGACTACCCTCTGCCTCTTCATTTACTCCTTCTTGGGTTGTTGATGAAGTGGTGATTGCTGCTACTTGGTTCCTCTCCATCTTCTTGGTGAGGTCAGCCAGCTGCTTGGTAATGAGCTTGTTCTGAGCTAGCAGAGCATCTACATTGTTTAGCTCCATCACTCCTCTAGTGTTCCCTTTTTCGGAAGCATAGAAGTAGTCATTCTCAGCTACAATTTCAATGACATCTATGGCTTCTTCAATGGTCTTCTTCTTGTTTAAAGATCCTCCAGATGAATGGTCTACTGCCTTCTTTGATTCATATGACAGGCCTTCATAGAAAATGTGCAGCTGCACCCATTCATTGAACATATCTGGTGGACACCTCCTTGTTATGTCTTTAAACCTCTCCCATGCTTCATATAGAGACTCACCATCTTGTTGCCTGAAAGTTTGGACCTCAGCTCTCAGCCTATTGATTCGTTGAGGGGGGTAGAATCTTGCTAAGAATTTGTTCACCACATGTTCCCAAGTTGTCAAGCTGTCCTTCGGGAAAGACTCCATCCACTTGGCTGCTTTATCCTTGAGTGAGAATGGAAATAAGAGCAGTCTATAGGCTTCAGGATGAACATCATTAGACTTCACTGTGTCACATATTCTCAGGAAGGTGGTTAGATGTTGATTGGGGTCTTCTTA
>NC_029773.3:14814277-14889676 GCF_000817695.3 Arachis duranensis | reverse complement strand
GTCAATTGCTCATGAGAAGAGATGAAGTATGGTCACTGATTATACCACATGCATTTTCCAAATCAAGTATTAAGAGGATTATAGTCACATATCCATCCAAACCCAATTTGGTCCAGTATGAGAAAGCATTTCTAGCATGATCTCTTCATTCCTCTTTCAAGGTTCAGAAGAGATCCAAGTTTGAATAGCTTCTTTTCCAAGATAACTACTCAATTGGATGAAGATCGAAAGCTTTCAAGTAAAATCAAGAGAAAAGATAGAAGAAGAAGAATGAAAACTAGTATTGATCCATCAAATTACAACAGAGCTCCCTAACCCAATGAAAGGGGTTTAGTTGTTCATAGCTCTGGAAAATGAAAACAAAGATGGAGAATACATTCTGAAACTAGAAGTGCAGAGAAAGTAAAATACAGAGAGTAGTTCTAAGCCAAGAGGCTCCCTATATTTTCCAACTCCATTTTAATTCAAAGCTACTCCTATATATACTACTCTTCTGATCTTCTAGTTGGCTCTTCAAGTCTTGGGTATGGGCCTTTGGATCTTGAGTTTGAAGCAGTTATCTTCTTCATTGGGCTTGGCTTTACTTGCAGAGAGAAAATGTGAAGTGGGCAAAGACTTTAGCTCAGGACGTTAGTGGTGTTAACGTTCAGTGAAAATATGGGTTCGAGAACGTTAGTGTCATTCAACTTTTTCACTAACATTCCTCACCAAAGTAAGAGCCACGTTAACCTTAACATTAGTGGCACAAACGTTGCCACTAACGTTGCCTCTTAATCCTTCGCACACGTTATTGGGACTCACCTTTCCCAATAACGTTGAGAAGCCTCCCCCCTTCTTACGTTAGAGTCCACGTTAACTTAGTTAACGTGGCTCTTTTAACGTAGGCTTGCCAACCTTCAAGAACGTTAGTGACACTTACCATTGTCACTAACGTTCCAATGTGCCCCTATTTCTCACGTTAGAGTCCACGTTAACTAGGTTAACGTAGCTTCTAACGTGGTCATGCTAGCCATCTCCAACGTTAGTGACAAAGTTGGGTGTCACTAACGTTGGCTCATCATTCCCTTATCCACGTTACCTTCCACGTTAACTAAGTTAACGTGGGAGTTAACGTGGCTCATTGTGGCTTGTGTGGGCTCCTTCCAACGTTAGTGACAATGTTGGATGTCACTAACGTTGGCGATCACCTTTCTTCTTCACGTTAACTTCCACGTTAACTAGGTTAACGTGAGAGTTAATGTGGCTTCTTGGGGATAGTGTGGTTCCTTCCAACATTAGTGACAATGTTTAGTGTCACTAACGTTGTCGACCACCTAGTTCCTTCATGTTAGCTCCCTTAACATGGCTTCTTGTGACTTGGCCAACGTTAGTGATAATGTTGAATGTCGCTAACGTTGGCTTCCCCTTTACTTCTTAACATTAGAGGCCACGTTAACTAAGTTAACGTGGCCACTTGTGAGCTTGGTCCAACGTTAGTGATAATGTTAAGTGTCACTAACGTTGGCTCATTTCCTTTCTTCCACGTTAGAGTTCACGTTAACTTAGTTAACGTGACTCTTAACGTGGGCAATGATGGCTTCGAGAGCATTATTGGCAATTACTTTTCTCATTAACTTTGCAAGTTACTCCCATTCCACGTTAGTGTTAACGTTAGTGTAACTAACGTAGCCACTAATGTGGTTCTTCTTTGCTTCCTTTGTTCTGAAATCAAGCAATAAAGTGCATCAAAGTTCTAGTCCAAGTCATGGGGGATGCAACATCCAATTTGTCATTAAATTCATGCAAAAACCTCATGAAATCATGTAAAGTGCACAATGTATGCTTGAATCAAGATGTAATTGAATATCTACCCAAAACTAGCTTATTTCCTAAGTAAATGCATGAAACTACCCTAAAAACAGTAAAGAAAAGGTCAGTGAAACTGGCCAAAATGCCCTGGCATCACAACACCAAACTTAAAGCTTGCTTGTCCCTAAGCAAGTACTGGAACAAGAGAATGATGAACGGAATGCCAAGAGAATTGAGTCATTCTTGTGGAAGTCATATCCTTGGTTTTATGGTAGTTTCATGCATAGCAACTTAGGTTCATTCCTTCACTGGCTTTCAGACCTTTATCATGTCCTAGAATACTCACTGTGATTGCATCCCATGAGACTTTTATTTATTGATCCTTTTGTTGTCATTTCAGGGCTTATTTTTGTTCTTAGGCTAAGTGCTCTGTAAGGGGGCAACTCTTTAAAATAAGCTTTCAGCCAACACTCCCGAACCAGTTAGTTCAAGGTGCTAGGTGTTGAAGCACCCCTAAGGACTTACTTGCTCAAGTCTCTCCCCCATACATACACACCACAGGCATATGGTTTATTTATTTTCTTTTCTTGAGACCATGGTGTCCAGCACCTCTTTCGGTTACTAAATGCTCTGTAGTGAGGGTTACTCTTGATAGTGGACTTTCAGCTGATAATCCCGGGTTAGTTAACCCAAGTTACCAAGTGATAAAGCACCCCAAAGAGCTTATTCATCCAAGTAGATCCCTCACATAGGAGCACCACAAACACATGCTTCAAGATTAAAACCATTGATGCCTAGCCTTATTGCTTACTCTTTTTCTTTTATTTTTCAACATTTATTGTTCTTTCCCTTTTTTTTCTTATTAGGATCTTCTTATTTAGCTAGTCTCATGGGGTGTGCCTCAAGCATAGTATTCATGACAGATAGTTGTCCTCCCACCTTGTGGTTGAACCAACTTAGCTAACTTATGACCACACCACAAACTCATGAACTCACTTCATAGTATGAACTCTATCTACTCTGGTCTTTTGAAACACTCATTCTCTTTTTTATTTGATTCAAAGAGACAGGCATACAAGTAAGTAAGGAGATGATGTAGTAACATAAAGACTAGCAAACATAGACCTATTCAGACAGAAAACTTAAAAAACAGAATTAAAAAAAAATTCAAACTAACATGGAAGCATGTTCTATTTCATACAAGATCTTCCTTATTTAAAGCATAGAAAAAGATGGACCAAAGAAGGAACTCCACCACCTTTTACTCATGTGCATGCCCATGCTTTCTTCCTTGGTTGTTTTCTTTGTGTCCTCTTGCATTTTCTCGCATCCGTGCCAATCTTGCTTGCTTCCAATCCTCAAGTGCCTTCTTCACTGATTCATGACTCTCTTCCACCTTTTGTCTTTCTTCTCGTGCTAATTCATCCCTCATTTCTTCATACCTTGTGATTCCTGGATACAATATAGGCAGCTGTCCTACCAAGTAACCGAGCCTGGCTTGAGTATTTATATGATGCCCAGTCTAGCTCAAGTAAACTCCTTCTGCGAATGCCCTTTGCTCATCCAATAGTTCTGCCTGTTCTATTTGTCTTCGATGCATCTTATGTATATGTGCACCTTGATGTGCTTGGATGTTGATTAGCCTCTGGATGGATTCTTGTTGCTCATTTTGCCTTTGTTCCATCCTGTGGAATGTTTCACTCCATTGTTGTCCTTGACTCAGTTGCTGATCCATCATTTGCTTTTACCACTCCCCTTGTTGAGTCATCCATCTTGAGAGTGACTCCTCTTGCTGCCCCATAAGCTGTAGTTGAAGCTCTTTCTGTGCTCCTTGGCTTTCCAAATATTGTCGAGATAGGCCATCAATGGCTTCCTGCAATTGGTGCATATCCAAGGTGGCTGGTGCTTGCCCCTCTAAGACTTGTTCTTCTACTGCTTGAGGGGCTGACCTCTTCCTTTGCTTCCGTTAAGGCAGGGGGGATGCTGCAGCATGCATTCGTCGAACAATTATTGGAATGCCCTCTTTTATCCACATGGGGTCCTCATCTTCAAACACCACCCCAGCTTTCTTGCACAGTCGGTAAATAGTGCTGGGATAACCTAACATTCCTCTTGAGTCACTTTTCTCTGCCATCTTTCGAATGCCTTCGGCTATGAGTTCATGAACCTTGATTTCCCCTCCTTTGAGTATACAGTGCACCATCGTGGCTCTCTCGAGATTCACCTCCAAGTTGATCCCTGTTGGGAGGATGGACCTCCTTACAATTTCGAACCACCCTTTTGCTTTCAGAGTGAGATCTGTTCTTTTGACGAACTTTGGTTTCCTACCCGCAAATCTTTCCCAGTCAGCTCCGGGTACACAGATATCTTGTACAATCTGGTCATGATTGGGGTTGTTACCAATTCTTGAATGATAACTCTCTTCTTCAAACGGTATGGACCGTAGCTTTAATGCCCTCATGATACTCATAGGACCGAAATCCACAATCTTTCCTCTCACAAAGTTTGTATACGACTCGTCTCCCTTATCATATCGGACCGCATTTGCATAAAATTCTCTTATAAGATTTGCATTCACTTTAATGACCGGATTAGTGAGGAGCTCCCATTTTCTCTTTTCTACCTTCTCTGTGATTTCGGGACACTTAGTTTTTCTAACTTGAAATCCCAGCTCATAAATGATTTCTTTATCAACCATCCACCCGTATTGCAATGCATGATGCAAGCTTCTGAATCTCATTTCATCATATGGGTGTTGCTCCATGGGTTCCTTTCCCTTCCTTCTTTTAGAACTTGAAGATGCCATGAATGAGAGCTAATGTGTGAAGGTGGTAAGGGTGTGAAGACTTTTGGTTGTTTAGGGTTTATTGCAATGAAGAGAGTGAGGGGGAATATTTGTAATGGGTTAAGAAGTGCTTTGTTCCGAAATGGAGAGGTGTGAAGAATGGGTGAGGAAAGTGAAGGTGGGGTACGGAACAAAGGTCTCTTATATAGAGAGGTTGTGAGTGAATGGAGGGTGTGGATTGATGGAGTGGTTGATTGATGGACGGTTGGGGTTGTGCATGGAGAAAGGACAAGGATCATCACTTTATGGTGGAGACTGCTCGGTCTTCAAGGGTCCCATTCTTTTCAATGTTGCATGGCAACAGTTTCCAATGCATTCCCTTTTTAGAACAAGTGTGTAGCCCCTCCTTTTGTGGTGTCCGATCCTTCTTCCTTTAGTTGTCTAATCAATCTCCTTCAATGCTCCTCTCCTTTTCCCTATAAAGATAAAATAAAAAAGGTAAGAATTAATATCATAAAAAAAATTTAAACTTTATGGCTAGAATAATAAAAAGAAGAAAAGATTTTGTTTATTCATAAACTCCAACTAACTGACTAACTGTGTATCCTTATATGCACATTGGTGGCACCATGGGGTGACACCAAACTTAGTTTGGAGCACTGTGATGAAAAGTTCTGTTCAAAGCTCCAAGACTAGCATGCTCAAAGTCGCATTCATGCTTTCTTGGTATGCTTTGAACACCAAACTTGTTCTTCACTATATACTACATAATAAGGATTTCACCAAGTGTTTGTCAAGTTTGGGTTGGAATTCATAAATATTGAATTATTCACTATTTTCTAAAAGCATATAAAACATGGGTTGCCTCCCATGAAGTGCTTCTTTAGCGTCACTAGCTTGACGTTTTGCCTTCATCAGGGAGGTTGATAATGCTTGAAGTCTTCTCCTCTGGCAGTGGACTTATATTCATTGGTTGTATCAATGATCTCTACATGTTCCAAGGAGAGAACTCTGTTGATTGTGAAGACCTTAGGTAACTGAGATGGTACAGTGGGGAGATTAGGAGGAATATCTGGGAATAAGCTGAGATCACTTTATCCCCTGGAGAGAAGTCCTCGGTAGGGATCTTCTTGTTCCTCCACCTCCTGGGTACCTTCTTCTTTGTTCCTTGTGATGTTGTCTTACTCTTTGTGGCCTCTTCTTCTAAGGAAATTTTGCTGTTGTCTTTACATGCCTCTGGTGGTTTAGGTTCCTCCAACTTTTCCTTGAGCTGTGGCATTTGCTGTTTGCCTTGTTCATCAATCAATGGGGTTTCCAGATGTGTTGGTTGTGCTTTAGTGCTTGTTTCCTCCTTCAGTATCTCATGATGATCTTTGCTTGGTTCTTTGTTCTCTTGATCCGCTTCTTGTGAGAAATGGAAGACATTGAAGCTGAGTCGTTCATCATGGATCCTCAATATTAGCTCCCCTTGCTCCACATCTATGAGTGCTCTGGCTGTAGTTAGGAATGGTCTTCCCAATATGATTGGGTGAGGGTGACTTTCTTTCATGTCCAGGATGACAAAGTCTGTTGGGAGGAAGTATTTCCCAACCTTTAACAACACATTTTCTACCACCCCTATTGTTTGTTTTTGAGTTTTGTCAGCCAGCCCGATGACTACATCTGTGGGCATTATCTCATTGATCTGCAGCCTCTTCACCAGGAATAAGGGCATTAAGTTGATGCTTGCTCCCAAATCGCAGAGTGCTCTATCAAACATTGTTTCTCCTATGCCACAGGAAATATGAGAACTCCCTGGGTCCTTTCTTTTTGCAGGCAACTCTGGTTGGATGAGGGCGCTGCACTCCTTGTTCATCACTATAGTTTGGCCTCCCTTGAGTGAGCTTTTCCTGGGAAGAAGTTCCTTCATATACTTGATGTATGCAGGCATTTGTTGGAGGGCCTTGATGAATGGTATGTTTACATGGAGAAAAGCAAACAGGTCAAGAAACCTTGAGTATATTCTCTTCCCCACAGCACCATTGAGCAGTTGGGGAAAGGGTGCATAGAGTCTCAGCAGCTCTTGTTGTGAAATTTCTAGTTCTAGGTGATCTTTTTCCTCCTTCTCTATTGAGGTGTCTTCAGGTTGTTCTGACAGTGTGCTTTGCTTGTCTTCAGTCTCCTTATCACTTGTAGTGACCATCTTGCAATCTTCCCATCTTACTTTCTTTGCTTCGCCTCTCGGGTTTTTCTCTGTGTCACTTGGGAAGCTATCAGTAGGTTTGGGAATCCTCTCAGATAAATATCCCACTTGAAATTCCAGCTTCTTGATGGTTTCTCCCTGGTTCTTGATATTTGCTCGTACCTCCTCTTTGAACACCTTGTTGTCTTGGATGTCTTTGCATATGCCTTCAAGTAAGGTTTCAATCTTAGAGAGTCTGTCATCAAATGATGGTAGGTTGGGATTAAAGGTAGAAGGATGAGATGTGTTGTTATGGGGGTGTTGATATGTCCTCTGTGTGAATTGTTGGTGAGTTGCATTGTTATTGGGGTTGTGACGTCTCTGATCTTGGCTTTGATCTTGTTGATTTCCCCACCCAAAGTTTGGGTGGTTCCTCCATCCAGGGTTGTAGGTCTTGGAATATGGATCATAGTTTTGCTTAGGTGAATTTCCAATGTAGTTGGCTTGCTCCTGACTACCCTCTGCCTCTTCATTTACTCCTTCTTGGGTTGTTGATGAAGTGGTGATTGCTGCTACTTGGTTCCTCTCCATCTTCTTGGTGAGGTCAGCCAGCTGCTTGGTAATGAGCTTGTTCTGAGCCAGCAGAGCATCTACATTGTTTAACTCCATCACTCCTCTAGTGTTCCCTCTTTCGGAAGCATAGAAGTAGTCATTCTCAGCTACAGTTTCAATGACATCTATGGCTTCTTCAATGGTCTTCTTCTTGTTTAAAGATCCTCCAGATGAATGGTCTACTGCCTTCTTTGATTCATATGACAGGCCTTCATAGAAAATGTGCAGCTGCACCCATTCATTGAACATATCTGGTGGACACCTCCTTGTTAGGTCTTTAAACCTCTCCCATGCTTCATATAGAGACTCACCATCTTGTTGCCTGAAAGTTTGGACCTCAGCTCTCAGCCTATTGATTCGTTGAGGTGGGTAGAATCTTGCTAAGAATTTGTAAACCACATGTTCCCAAGTTGTCAAGCTGTCCTTCGGGAAAGACTCCATCCACTTGGCTGCTTTATCCTTGAGTGAGAATGGAAATAAGAGCAGTCTATAGGCTTCAGGATGAACATCATTAGACTTCACTGTGTCACATATTCTCAGGAAGGTGGTTAGATGTTGATTGGGGTCTTCTTGGACACTTCCTCCAAACGAACAGTTGTTCTGAACAAGGGTGATGAGCTGTGGTTTTAGTTCAAAATTGTTGGCATGGATGGTTGGCTTTTGGATGCTACTTTCACAGTTTTCTGGATTTGGGTTGATATAAGAGCCTAAAACTCTTCTATCCTCCCCAGCATGATTTGCTCTACCTCCTCCGCCATGGTTGTGAGCTTCCTCTTCATGATGGTTTTCCATGTTTTCTTCCATATTTGGTTCAAAGAATTCCTCAAAGTGTTCCTCCTCTTCTTCAGCACCAACTACACGTTTTTCTCTTGCCTCCCTCCTTAATCTAAAGAAGGTTCTCTCAGGTTCAGAATCAAAGGAAGTTGAAGCCCCGCTTCTTCTCCCTGTCATACAACCAACAAGTACAAGCAAAGAGAATAGGTGCAGAAAGTATTTTTGTCAGAATTACTGTTAGTGTGAGTGATGCAATTTATCAAACAGTTAGTGGGTTAGTGAACTGAATTGCAAATAACAATGGAAAACGAAAAAGTAGGGGGTAGGGAAGAAATTAACTAACACTGAAAGTAAATTACTCAAATAGAAAATTAAATCAAACAAAACAAAAATGCTCAATCTAGTGATCCTCCAATTTAATCATTGTTGATGCACAATCAATCCCCGGCAACGGCGCCATAAACTTGATGCGGGTGGAAACTATCTCTCAACAAATTTCCTTCGGCAAGTGTACCGAATTCATCATCAAGTAAAAACTCACAATAGAGTGAGGTCGAATCCCACAGAGATTGATTGATCAAGCAACTTTAATTAGAGGAATGTTCTAGTTGAGCGAATCCAGAATTTGAGTTGAGAATTGAAGAAAATAAAATGGTAGGAATGTAAATAACAGAAAAAGTAAATGCTAGAATTAAAGGGCTGAAAGTAAATGACTGAAAGTAAATTGCAGAATTGTAAATGGGAGAGGGGTAATTGCTCATAAAAGTAAATAGCAGAAATTAAAGAGAATGGGTAAGATAAGGAATGGGGAGTTCATTGGGCTCAAGAGATGTTGAAATTCTCCGGATCAAGTTCATTTTCATCTCTTCCTCAATCAATGCACTCATTGATCTCCTTGGCAATCTTAATTGATCAAATTACAATTCCTTGTAATTCAATCTCTCAAATCTTGATCAATAGCCAATTCCTTGGTCAATTGCTCATGAGAAGAGATGAAGTATGGTCACTGATTATACCACATGCATTTTCCAAATCAAGTATTAAGAGGATTATAGTCACATATCCATCCAAACCCAATTTGGTCCAGTATGAGAAAGCATTTCTAGCATGATCTCTTCATTCCTCTTTCAAGGTTCAGAAGAGATCCAAGTTTGAATAGCTTCTTTTCCAAGATAACTACTCAATTGGATGAAGATCGAAAGCTTTCAAGTAAAATCAAGAGAAAAGATAGAAGAAGAAGAATGAAAACTAGTATTGATCCATCAAATTACAACAGAGCTCCCTAACCCAATGAAAGGGGTTTAGTTGTTCATAGCTCTGGAAAATGAAAACAAAGATGGAGAATACATTCTGAAACTAGAAGTGCAGAGAAAGTAAAATACAGAGAGTAGTTCTAAGCCAAGAGGCTCCCTATATTTTCCAACTCCATTTTAATTCAAAGCTACTCCTATATATACTACTCTTCTGATCTTCTAGTTGGCTCTTCAAGTCTTGGGTATGGGCCTTTGGATCTTGAGTTTGAAGCAGTTATCTTCTTCATTGGGCTTGGCTTTACTTGCAGAGAGAAAATGTGAAGTGGGCAAAGACTTTAGCTCAGGACGTTAGTGGTGTTAACGTTCAGTGAAAATATGGGTTCGAGAACGTTAGTGTCATTCAACTTTTTCACTAACGTTCCTCACCAAAGTAAGAGCCACGTTAACCTTAACATTAGTAGCACAAACGTTGCCACTAACGTTGCCTCTTAATCCTTCGCACACGTTATTGGGACTCACCTTTCCCAATAACGTTGAGAAGCCTCCCCCTTCTTACGTTAGAGTCCACGTTAACTTAGTTAACGTGGCTCTTTTAACGTAGGCTTGCCAACCTTCAAGAACGTTAGTGACACTTACCATTGTCACTAACGTTCCAATGTGCCCCTATTTCTCACGTTAGAGTCCACGTTAACTAGGTTAACGTGGCTTCTAACGTGGTCATGCTAGCCATCTCCAACGTTAGTGACAAAGTTGGGTGTCACTAACGTTGGCTCATCATTCCCTTATCCACGTTACCTTCCACGTTAACTAAGTTAACGTGGGAGTTAACGTGGCTCATTGTGGCTTGTGTGGGCTCCTTCCAACGTTAGTGACAATGTTGGATGTCACTAACGTTGGCGATCACCTTTCTTCTTCACGTTAACTTCCACGTTAACTAGGTTAACGTGGGAGTTAACGTGGCTTCTTGGGGATAGTGTGGTTCCTTCCAACATTAGTGACAATGTTTAGTGTCACTAACGTTGTCGACCACCTAGTTCCTTCATGTTAGCTCCCACGTTAACTATACATGGCTTCTTGTGACTTGGCCAACGTTAGTGATAATGTTGAATGTTGCTAACATTGGCTTCCCCTTTACTTCTTAACATTAGAGGCCACGTTAACTAAGTTAACGTGGCCACTTGTGAGCTTGGTCCAACGTTAGTGATAATGTTAAGTGTCACTAACGTTGGCTCATTTCCTTTCTTCCACGTTAGAGTTCACGTTAACTTAGTTAACGTGACTCTTAACGTGGGCAATGATGGCTTCGAGAGCGTTATTGGCAATTACTTTTCTCATTAACTTTGCAAGTTACTCCCATTCCACGTTAGTGTAACTAACGTAGCCACTAATGTGGTTCTTCTTTGCTTCCTTTGTTCTGAAATCAAGCAATAAAGTGCATCAAAGTTCTAGTCCAAGTCATGGGGGATGCAACATCCAATTTGTCATTAAATTCATGCAAAAACCTCATGAAATCATGTAAAGTGCACAATGTATGCTTGAATCAAGATGTAATTGAATATCTACCCAAAACTAGCTTATTTCCTAAGTAAATGCATGAAACTACCCTAAAAACAGTAAAGAAAAGGTCAGTGAAACTGGCCAAAATGCCCTGGCATCACTCACTCTGAGAACTCCTAATGATTATAGTTACAATATATTTGTCAATATAATATTCTCACGATGAACATAATATTAGAATTTTCCTTTGACCTGCGACTATCATAGTAATTGACAATATATTTATTATACTTTGATTCCGGACATCTAATACCCTACGATGCTAGTTGAATGGATATTGGGTATGATTTAAATACTTGTAGAATTAATGATTAGTCAATTTGAAATCCATCAACTATGGTAATGAGTTTGAGCTTGACGATTATAATGAATGAATTAAACAATGTCTTGGCCAAGGGATTTGAATGATTAAAAAATAATTTTTTTAGGTCATTCATAATTCATTATAATAATGGTAACAAGTTAGAGTTTAATAATCCAACCGTACTCTAAAAGTTAGCCAAGAGCTAAAAAGATGGAAGGAATTATATTTTTGTTCTTCTTGGGTTCTTAGTAAAAATATTATTACTTCACGTTATCGGGTCGTCAAGGAATGTTGCTAGATGCTAACATTGATTAGTAAAATTTAGTATGACTAATTTACTACCCGCTTAGTATTAAACCTACGAGATCATACACTAACGAGTGTTCTAATACTTGGTAAAGAATTATTTAATTATTATTTTGATTTGATCAAATAAATAATTATATTAATTCAAACAAAATATTATTATATTTTTTGCTGGCACTATGAATATAATAATATGATAATTAAAAATATTAAATAATTAATTATTTATTCTATGATGAGTTTTAAATATAGATAAGATTTTAACTTATTCTATTTCAAATAAGTTATCAAACTCATATTATATATATGTATATGGTAAAGGAAACATAATAATTTTTTCTTTACCTCTACATACACAAAATAGTCTAATTTTTGGTGAAAAATTTTTGGTGTAAGAACTTGCAAAAGGTTTTTCAATTAAATTTATTGGTCATGGAGTTGACAACAAGAATCAGTCTTGGTGTGGCTACACATAGTGCCTTCGTACTATCGAAGGAGAAAGTCTTATTTACTAGTATACTCAAGTATTGGCATCTTATCCGTCTTATTTTGATAAAATTTTAATCACAAAATAGATCAATTTGATTATTTTATTATTTTCGCTGTATGTTATAAACACTTTGTAATTCTATACTACACTACTTATAAATCAAAATTATACAAATCAAATGTGCTAAATCAAAGGCACGTGTCTTTCCTTTTTAATGAATCTTTTGGTATAAGCTCAAATAATTTTCAGGAGCAATTACCATAAAATCAGGCTAATATCCCCAACAGTTTCGCAATAATAAGTCAATTTAGTAACCGTATTATGGTACAACTAAAACCTAATTCACTCTATATAAATAGTAAGTTAAAACAAAGAGATGTATGCTATTCACTTTAAATAACATTATACTCATCTCTTACTCTTATTTACTTGAGCGTCAGAATATTTTTGCAAATATATACCGCCGTTATTTCTCTTGAAATCGACGTATACCTCTTTCATTTCAGGCGAAGAAAAGCTCAATCCCTGAATAGGATGAGTTATACCTACCACTAGGCTTACTATGTAGGAATATTTGGCGCCCGCCTTGAGCCGAATAAAAGAATTCCTTCTCCACCGAGATTCATAAACAATAAAGGTACATGCGAGAATTTAAACTTGATTTTTTTTCCCCAACCAAAGTTGGCACAATGACCAAGACCCCATAACTCACTACAAATCCTTTCAAATTCTGCAACTTACAATGCACAAAAAAGAGAATTTAAAATCAACTTGAAAGGAAAATGAAAGGCAAATGACCTTGACAAATTAAATTACTAAGTCATTTCTATCTCGGTAAAATTATGTGTGTTCCGGGGCTTACCTAGAACCGGACGGTGGTTTGACTTGTTTGAGGCCCAAGCGCTGGAGGAGTGTGGTCTCCGACTTAGTTTACGTCTGGGAGCCGCCTCCGAGTTGTGTGTTCCAAGAGATGGGGGGTGGTACCTGCAAAGACACTCCAATGCCTAAGTCAGCATGGGGTTAAGCAGGTTTAGAATGTATTGGAACTTAGAGATACCTGAGGAGTGTCAGGGTATTTATAGTGGTGATCCAATAACCACCGTTGGAGTAGTGCCACCTTTTTAGGTGGATAACCGTCCCTTTATCTAGGGATTGTTGGGATATGGCTTCTAGAAGTGGGTTGAGAGATTTTAGGGGCAGTTACTTATTTGAACAAGTGTTATCTGCCAGCTATCTCTTGAGCCCGACTTCTTTGGAAAGAAGTCTGTGTTGAGTCCAACCTCTTTTGAAGAGGTCGATGAATAACGAAAGCCAATCTTTGGATTGGGCCTTTTGGCATATTTGGACCTGGGCCATAGCGTTGGGTCAGGGTAGTAACAGTGCCCCTACTCGAGTCCAATCTCTTTTGCCTATGAGTTGGATTCGAGTATTGAACTTGGGTTTGTAACCGACGTGATTTTCTTAACCGCCAAGTCTAATCAAATGTTGCGTCCATTGGGGTTTTCGCATTTACACGTGGGAGCAGTTACATTGGTAACAGCGCGTTTCTTTAATGATCACGTCAATTTACCCTTATGCCCCTGGCGTGCTATAAATACTTTTCCCTCTTTAAACGACTTGTTTTTGGCCAGGTCTTTTTTTCTAAGATTGATTGGTACAACTCGTTCTTTCCGAGTTATTTAAGGCTTGTAGGCTTTGTATGACTGGTTTTAGCACATCGTGCTTAACCAGAAAATATTTCTTATCCTAATTTTGTACAACTCGTTCAGTTCGAGTTGTGTTGAGGATGCATGACTTGTTTTAATACAAATCGCTTGTTTTGAGATTTGTAATTATTTTTTAGTATAACCTCGTCTAGCTCGTTTGATACGAGTAGTTTTAAGGTTTTACGATTTGCTTTATTTCAAATCGTTTAATTAAAACGTGGCTATTTCTTAATCTGATTACCTACAACTCATTTAAATTCGAGCTGTTTTTTAGGACTTCACAACTTGTTTCAAGTACAAATTGTTTATTTTGAGTCCTTTTAAACTATCAGATCATCTTTATAACCATCGGATTTCGTTGCTTTATCCATTATGCCCCCTGCTCGAGGTCGAGCTTTATGAAGTCGGACTCGAGCAATCAAGCAGAAAGGATTTTCGAATGAAGTCTTTTTTTGTTGAGCTCATTCATTCTGAGTTTTCTAGATGACTTGTTTTTTATACAAGTCACTTTTTTGAAGCACAACTCGTTATATATCAAGTTGTTTTGGGCAATTTATTTTAATACAAATTACTTAGATCATATGGTTATTTTTTACTCGATTTTGTTCAACTCATGGGCTTGAGTTGTTTTAAATCATCAAGCCGTATTATAACCATTGGACACCAATTTATACCTCGTCGCTTTATCCGAGCAACCATTGAAAAGGCCAGCTCGTGATTTTTGCGCTCTGTCGAGCATAAATTGGCGCCTTAGGTGAAGGGATTATATGCTTATTCCCTCCCCTTTCTAGTTTTTACAAGGTTGTCGTCCTTGTGTATGATACAACTTGTTTTATCCAAGTTGTTTTGGAGGATAGTTTTTACGTTTCGATTTTGTTCAAAAACGTTTACAATCCTTCCTTTTTAACTCGTTTCTATACGAGTCGTTTGGTTGAAGTGATTCATTTTGATACAAATCACTTTTAAAGCTTTGCTTTTAGATAGACACGACTTGTGCTTAACACAATTTTGTTAAAAATATGGTTGACTGGCATAACTCGTTTAATCCAAGTTATCCTTATGTTGTTGTGAATGCTAGAACGAGTTTTCTTGGAACAACTTGTTTTTGTGAAAGTGTTCCATTTTATACGACTAGGTTGTTTATTTTTAGAACTTGTAGAGATGAGATTGTGGGCTTGAGATTTTGTACGATCCATTTGTTATCCGTGTGGATCGAGTTGTTAGATCGTATTTATGCCTCAAGGGGCATATTTAGTCAAGTTACTTTTGCGACTTGTTCTAAACACAACTTTTTCAACCCGTTTGGCCCGAGCTGTTTCGAGGTGTTTTCTTTCCAATTCGCATATGTAACTTCTTTCCACCAATTGGTTCCTCGTCGCTTCATCCAGGCGATTTCTATATGATCGGCCCGTGATTTTCGCGGTTTATCGAGCTTCAATTGGTGTGTGTTAATTGTAGAAAATCAATTTTCATAAGGAATTGTTTTATCTCCTTATGTTGGAGGTGTGTTGTGACCTGGGTAGTTTTTCACCCTCGAAGTTAGACACTTTGTAGTAGCCCTTTTCTAAGATTTCAGTAATCTTAGAAAAAACCTTTTTGATCTTTGTTTTGAAAAACCTTTTTCTTGGCTGACTGTCCCTTTCTTTTAAGTTAAGTTTTCCTTAACAACTCGGGACAGCCTTTTGCCTTAGTGCTTTCAATAGGTTTCCTGATCTCTTTTTGGTATTCCTTATACTCAATTTTTGATTTATTGAGCTCTTATGATTTAGGTTATTTTTGCGATGCGTTTCCTTTTTTCTCGGTTTTTCCGACTTGTAAGTCAGATAATTTCCGAGTTTATTACGATCGACTTTTATAACCTCTTTACACCGACTTGTACCTCGTCGTTTTATCCTGACGACCATCTAGGTCGGTTCATGGGATTTTCACGCTTTGTCGAGCTTAAGTCGGCGCATTTCGTAGAAAGAAAGAAAAACGAGAAGGAATTTATAAGAGATAAAAGATCTTTATTTATTTGCGAAGGTACTTTTATTGCTACTAAGGGTTTTTCACTATCTATGATCCCTTAGTCTCTACTATGATGCTCGTTAAAAACCCTTCTTCAGAAAAAATCCTTTAATTTTTGGGAAAAAATCATGAAGTTGGAAAAAGAGTATATCAGGGAGTAGAGTTTGCTTTTAGCTATAGTACCTTTTCATGTTACAAGCATGCCACGACCTTGGTAGCTCGGTGCTGTTTAAGTCGGTCACCTTGTAATAACCTTTTCCTAAGATCTCAGTAATCTTGTAGGGTCCTATCCTTTTTGTTGTCAGCTTTCATTCGCCCGAACTCAGTAGCCTGATATTTTTTCTTATCAAGATGAGGTCTTTTGCGGCGAATCTCGTAGCCATCCTTTGTCTCAATAGCTCTTTCCTTATCTGAGTTTGCTCTCAGGTTTCTGGAAGGGGGTCACGTTCTTCTTTCGTGCTCTAGCATCATTGTAGAATGTTGTCTTTAGTTTTTAATAATTTTGGACTTAGCTTTCATGATAAGCTAGTGCCCCTACTCGAGATCGAGCTTCATAAAGTTGGACTCGAGTATTCAGTCATGCCATTCTTGAATCTTACTATTTGTTGACTTTTACAAGTTATTTGGACTCTCTTTTTGGGAGGTCGGATAACTTGTTTTATACTTGTTGTGTCAACTTAGTAAGGTCGGATACTTATCTCTTGGCTTGGGGAGGCATTCTTATAAATCGCCATCCTTTCTCAATTTGTTTTAAACAAATTGTTGTGACGTCGGGTTTACATCCTCTTCGTGTTGATGTTTGATTATGATCACGTTGTCCTTAAGTTATTTGTGCAATTCATTTTAGGCTTTGCCCCTTGGCAGTTTGATTTAGTACAAGTGGCTTAATGAGGTCGGACCACGATTTGCATTTATAACTTCTTACGCCACTTTGGATCTCATCACTTCAAGTTAGAAAAAGTGTGCATTAAGGAGTAAGGTGCGCTTTCTAGCTGTAGTATCCCTTTTTTTGTAAACATGGCACAATCTAGGTAGATTGTTTTCGAGTAAGTTGAGTATGTTGTAGTAGTTCTTTTTCAAGTCTTAAGTGACTTTGTTGGATCTTTTCATTTTGGTGTTGGCTTTTCTTCGTCCGCTTTTGGTCCGATGTCATTTTGGATCAAGACGAGGTTGTCAGTTGAGAAATTTCTTCGTATGACCTTCTCATGGCCATTTATGCTTGGGATCTGGTTCTCGAAGTTGTACCTCAAGAAAGAAGTCGGACTTTTCTTTGTAAGCTCTTAAAGGAAGTCGGATTTTTATTTGTAGACTTGAATCCTCAGAGGAGGTCAAATTATCTTCATAAGCTTGGATCTTTAGAAGAGGTCGGATTTTTCTTTCTAAGCTTGGAAAGAGGTCGGACTTTCTTTATAAGCTTGGAGGTTTTCGACCTCATTGTAGACTCTGATCTTAAAAAGAAGTCGGAATCTCTTTCTGATATTCTTCGAAGTTTTTGACCTCATTGTAGAGTTGATCGTGAAAGAGGTCGGATTTTTTACAGACTCCAAAACGAGGTCGAATTTTTTCCTTGTCGGATCTAAAGAGGTCGGATTCTTCTGAGCAATGAGGTTTTAGACCTCATTGTAGAGTCTAACCTTTAAAAGAGGTCGGACTTTTCTTCATGAGCTCTCTAAAAGAGGTCGGATTTTCTTTGGTGAGCTCCCAACTCATCCGACCTTATTGTAAAGTCTGACCTTTAAAAGAGGTCAGACTTTTATTCGTGAGTTCTCTAAAAGATGTCAGATTTTCTTTGTGAGCTCCCAACTCATCCGACCTTGTTGTAAAGTTTGACCTTTAAAAGAGGTCGGACTTTTATTCGTGAGCTCTCTAAAAGAGGTCGGATTTTCTTTGTGAGCTCCCAACTCATCCGACCTTGTTGTAAAGTCTGACCTTTAAAAGAGGTTGGACTTTTATTCGTGAGCTCTCTAAAAGAGGTCGGATTTTCTTTGTGAGCTCCCGGCTCATCCGACCTTTGAAGAAAAGTCTGACCATCATTCCCTCCAATGAAGACTGGGCCTTTGTCACCCCGACTTTCTTTTTTTCTTTGGATTGGATTCCAGTTTTCTTCCTGGAAGACATCCATCTTTATTGGTGTGCAAACAACATTAAATTCTACCACAGGAATATTTCTTTCCATATTCATTGGCAGTGATGTAATTTGTGAGCAACCAACGAAAGATGTACCATGAGAATTCTTTGTGTTATTCACTGTTGTAATTGACAGGTGAATCCACTGAAGAAAAAACTGGATTCATCACTCCGTTGTCGGATTGGGTTGTGTTCAAATTGGCTGATGCTGTGTATTTGGAACATGCAACTGTTCCATTTCATGAGTGGGTATCATGGATTTTTCCGAGATTGTAAGTTAGCACAGATGTCATTGTCCATCCTATTTCACGAAGAGGTTGGGATTAGTCACGTTCTCTTTTCCTCTTTTTTTTTTCACGTAACTTCTTTTGCCAATTGAATTTTCTGAATTGAAAATTCTTTTATTCAATTGGCTTTCGAGTTCGTCTTTTTTTTTTTCACGTAACTTCTTTTGTCAATTGAATTTTCTGAATTGAAATTTCTTTTATTCAATTGGCTTTCGAGTTCGTCTTTTTTTTTTACGTAAATTCTTTTGCCAATTGAATTTTCTGAATTGAAAATTCTTTTATCCAATTGGCTTTTGGGTTCGTCTTTTTTTTCACGTAACTTCTTTTGCCAATTGAATTTTCTGAATTGAAAATTCTTTTATTCAATTGGCTTTCAAGTTCATCTTGGTTTGCTTTCTACAATGGCCTTGGGACGGTGCTTTCTTCTCTTTTAATCCAATTTAACTGTAGAAGTAGAATCATCATCCCTATTTGATATCCTCTGCCCATTGGGAGAAGTTTTTACGGGATTTCTGGTATCCATAGAAACTGTATTCCATCTTCTTTTTAACATGCTTGCATCTTATTCATGTCGAGTGGTTGTCTGATTATGTTATTGATCATCCGCCATTATCAAGAGTTGAGCTCCAGGTCCCCGGCAACGGCGCCAATCTTCCGGAGCTTACCTAGAACCGGACGGTGGTTGGACTTGTTTGAGGCCCAAGCGCTGGAGGAGTGTGGTCTCCGACTTGGTTTACGTCTGGGAGCCGCCTCCGAGTTGTGTGTTCCAAGAGATGGGGGGTGGTACCTGCAAAGACACTCCGATGCCTAAGTCAGCATGGGGTTAAGCAGGTTTAGAAAGTATTGGAACTTAGAGATACCTGAGGAGTGTCAGGGTATTTATAGTGGTGATCCAATAACCACCGTTGGAGTAGTGCCACCTTTTTAGGTGGATAACCGTCCCTTTATCTAGGGATTGTTGGGATATGGCTTCTAGAAGTGGGTTGAGAGATTTTAGGGGCAGTTACTTATTTGAATAAGTGTTATCTGCCAGCTATCTCTTGAGCCCGATTTCTTTGGAAAGAAGTCTGTGTTGAGTCCGACCTCTTTTGAAGAGGTCGGTGAATAACGAAAGCCAATCTTTGGATTGGGCCTTTTGGCGTATTTGGACCTGGGCCATAGCGTTGGGTCAGGGTAGTAACAATGTGTATGCATAATTTAGGTTGCTTATATAAATATTTTATTTAAAATTTCAATACATCATATCTTCTTATAAGATATATACTACTTTATATATTTGGATTGTATGACATTTATGTATCTTATTATTTCATATGTCAAAATCAATCAATCAAATCGAGAATAAACTTGACTCTCAATTAATCCGAGAACAAAATTCGATTTTCTATCAATTCGGAAACAAACTTAGTTATTAATTAATTTGAGAATAACTATATACACTCTATCAATCATTAACTTTTTACATTTGATAGTCTCCATGAGACCATGACTAACAATTTTCTCTTCCGTTATTGTTATATCAATTCTTGAAAGTTAATAAAACTCTTGTCTAAGAGGAACTACGACAAACTAATATTAAAGTTGGCATACAGAAACAAACCGACAATTATAAGTCAGAATCAATTCAAATAAGCTGACACCTATAAATTCGAATCACTTTCAATAAACTGACGATTATATGTCGGAATCACTTTTAACAAACTGACAATTATAAATCGGAGTCACCTCCAACTAACCGGCGACTATAAGTTGGAATCAATCCAAACAAACCAAAATAAAGAATACTTCAAACATAAATTTTTATATATGCTTTAAATTAAATACCATTGAAAAATAAATAGATTTAAAAATATTTATAAATAATTATATTATAAATAACTTTTGTAAATTTATAATGCATAGAATACTTTATTCTTAATTTTTTTAATTATTGGTTTAATTATTCTGTTGATCCTTATAGTTTTACCAAATTTTTAATTAGATTCATATACTTTTTTTTTCTTTTTAATTTAGTCCCTACATTGCTTTTAATTTTATAATTAGAACTTTTCTAATATAAAAATATTAGAATTAACTAAATATTTTTATACAAATTGAAGATATCTATAATTAAAAACCTAATTAAATCTTTGATCACATTTTTTAAGAAAAATATTCTATTAATTTTAATATTTTTGACGTAAAAATGACATAATTACAACATTAAAAATAGTATAGGAATCCAATTGAAAAGAAACAAAAAACATAAAGACCTAATTGTAATTTTTTTTTACTCGACCTAATTACAAATTTAATAAAATTATAGAGATCAACAAAGTAATTAAATTTTAATTATTTTATCAAATTCATAATTTTAAAAATAAAAATAAAAATATTAAATTTCATAAGTTTGGAGTAGCTAGGAACCGAATTGGGTGTTGTTGGCTGATTGGCTCTATCTACACGAACCCGGAGAGAAACCGAACCAGTTAACAAGACATCATCACTTCATCAGTATTCAGAATTCAGTAGTGTAAGTCGTCGCTGCTAAGTGGGAGCACTCCTCGGCGCTGACCCATCTCACTCTCTTCTCTTCTCTTCTCTTCTCTCTTTCTCTCTCTCTCGTATGCTCCATTCTCTTATTCTTCTTCATTCTTCTGATCCACTTCCATCATCTCTCAAAATGCAATACTTCACTTTCTTCATTCACTGATTTCATCGCTCAACAAAATTATTAATTCATATTCTGCAGGAATGGCCTTCGTTCGCGCACCGTCACCGTTTCTTCTCGTCCTTGTTCTAGCTCTCTCGATCTCCGCCGCCATTACCGCCACCACCACTGTTCCCCAACCGATCTCCGATCATCACCGATCCGCCGCATTGAACCTCTTCGCCCCTTCTCACGGATCGTTTCCCAGGTTAAAACCAAGAGAAACCCTAATTAAACCCTCTCGTAGCTCATTCTCGTAAAGAATTACTGTTGTTGCGATTTGCAGAAAAAATGTTCCTTTTTAAAAAAATGCTGTTGACGTCGCCACAATTGTTGTTGGGAGATGGCATTCATGACAATATTGCTGCTGCAATTTGCAGTTTCTTAAAACGATAAGATTAGAGTTAATATGCTGAATGTGATGTTGAGATTGTGTTTGTTGTGCGTAGAGATCAGTTTGCGTTGTGATTCCATTAAATGCATTATTTTTTCTGTTTGATTCTGATCTGTGCAAATGCTGCTTGTTTCTTTACTATTGTTAGATTTGTATGCTATGTTGGAAATGGTCTTGACTCAACTGATTGAATACTGTGTTCTGTTTTCATCAGTTTGCAGGATGCGTATGAGGCTCTCAGGGTTTTTGAGATTCTAGGGATTGAAGAGAAGCACCGTGTGAGCACGGACACATGTAAGGTGGTGTTGGAAAATCTGAGTTCGTTGTCATCGTCTCTTAAGGATTTGTTCTATGCTTTGAAAGTTAATGGCATATTGAAATGCAAGGTTAATGGGGAGGTTTTCGAGGTACTTATATTTAAATTTGTTTTTATTAACTATTATTTGACTGCAGTTGTTACTTGTTTCTAAATAGGATGTTCGAAAACTATACTGTTATTTTCAAACCTAAATATGATACAAATTTGAAATGTCCCACTTAATGTGGTGTGCAATTATTATCGGCTTATTTAACTGCAAAATACACATCATTTATTGTTGCTCTGATCATAACATTAGGTGATTAACTAGAAATTTGTATATTGTTAACCATGTTGAGAGGGTGGAAAAAATTTGTCAGATAATAATTTTAAGTATGGAAACTAATGTAATTCATTTATATTGTAAAGGGTATTGCTTCAAGACTCAAGGCTTCTATCAGCGATGCAAGTCCTTTGCCTGACCTATACTACTCAATAGGAGGTTTGGTTCTCATAAAGGTAATTTTTTGGCCTCTACTTTACGCAGCAAACCCAAAGGACTATGTTAAACATGTTTTTATGTTTTTATTCATGAAGCTTATTTCCTTGGAATTTTACCATTATAGTTGATAATTCAATTTTTTAAATATGCCAAATCTTCTTTCATGATGTGTTAGTTTAAGTTTTGGACACTTTAGTATTCTTTTTTCATTTCCTGTGGTCCTTACCTTCTTTTGATCTCCTTTGCAGGATCAGGATTCAAATGTTGATGTTCTTCTTGCTGATGCCACGGGAACTTTTCAGTCAATCAAGGTTCCTTTTCTGTTATTGTAGTTGTGTTAAATAAGATTGCTGCGAGTTCTACTATTGAAGGATACTTCCTTGATAAATACTTTCTTGTGTGCTTTTGATGTCATGCCCTTACTCCTCATCATTGGCAGGCTCAAAGCCAAAGTGATGGAAAATGGCGCTACAGTTCTGACAAAACAGAATCCAGTGCCTATGCTGCTGGTAATTCATGGAAAAATGTTTTGATATATTATTATTTATCTTTCATATGCCTAATATTTTCCATGTCAGAGCTAGCATTTGACTTGTGCCTTCCCTTGAATTATTTTAATTGCTGAACTTTATATTTACTGACAACTTCTTGTGTGTATCTTGCAGGATTAGCATTTGAAGCCCTTGCTGGAGTGATTTCACTAGCATCATCTGAAATTGATCAGTCTAAGGTAAAGTTGGATCCTAGCTAGTTGTTTAATTGAATAATTTTAACAAATTGTCTAGAAATTTATTTAGATAAAATTAATTGCACTAGAAATAGTATGTCATGCAGTACATGGTGAATATGAAGTAAATTTATGAGTGTTACATTTCTCTTAGTATCTCTTTAGCCCTTTATGTATAATAGGAACCTTTCGTGCCTATTAATCCACCTTTTTTTTATTAAATGTGTGTAAAAATCATAAATGTGAGGTTACTCAAGATGGTAAGTACATTACACTTCAATTAAGAGGTCTTTGGTTCAAATTTTAAAAATAACCAAAAGTATTTTATGCATATATAGGATGAAGAGCATTTTTGGGCGGTAAAAAATTGTGCACCAAACCTTTCCCAATCCCCATTATATATAGTAGAATCCCCTTTATATATTTTAGAGATTAGAGACGTAACTTTCCTACATGTTGTTACATCTTGGTAACAGAATCTGTCCTGTCACATCTATTAATATCTTATACTAGTTCCGTATTGGCAGGTCAATACTGTAAAACATGATATACTGAAGCTTTTTGGCAGCATTGAGAAAAATGGTATGCATGGCTGCTTCTTTTACCTCATTCAAAGTGAGAAGTTTTAATATTTATTTTATAACTATGTAATTCTCTTTAGTTGGCATGTAATGGGACATTACAATTTTTGATATACTTAATGCCCAACGTTTCTGATCTAAGTAGCCCGAGGTTAGATGCATCTTCAGAAGTCTTGAATTTTGAGAGTCCATTTGATTAGGAGTGAGATTGTTGGATGTTTGTTTTTGTTCACTCGTTTCTGAAAGGTGCCATTTAGCATCAAAGTGAATAATTTCCTTGAAGATTCTTGTACTTTTAGATGAGAGGAGCAAATATTGGTCATTAGACTACATATGGATGTCCAACATTAAAATAAAGGACATATGATCACTCGAAAATGTCATATGGCCTTATACTTTATTTTTGACCCATTAATGTAAAATATCCATTGGTCAAAATTACTTCGCATTATTACAATTAACTATTAATCTGACTTGATATGCTTGACAAACACACGTGCACATGCATAATTTAATTGGTCCTGCCATTCTTTATGTCTAATATTTTGCATGTTGAACTTATACAAACATATTATAAATTTACAGATGATGGAAGCTTCTATTTTGATGGGGAAACTGTTGGTGGGCATGAGCATCAGGATTCCCTTTCCACGACCTCTTCAGTTGTTCGAGGGGTTACTGCATTTGCTGCTGCAGTTTCTGGAGAAATAAATGTATGTAGAGTATATGTGATTACTGTCCATTTTTTTTAAAGAAAAAAGTTTGGGAAAATATAACTTTTATGTTTTGCCTTTGCATTTAGCAGCTTCCAGGGGATAAAACATTGGGTTTAGCAAAGTTTCTCTTGGGCATTGGAGTCCCAGGAGATGCTAAGGACTTCTTCAATCAAGTTGAATCGTTAGCTTTTCTGGAGAGCAAAAGGCAAGTGCCTATACAAGTCAATCTATTGTTTAAATTTGTTTTACAGCAATATTTCTTTTCCTTCTGTTTCTTGTTCTTCTCAGCCAATGTAACTCTTGACTTATCTTGGTGTAGGGTTACCATCCCATTGATATTGTCACTTCCTGAAACGGTCTATTCATTAACCACGAAAGGCCAACTTAAGGTATGTAGCTAATTAAAGTATTTAAAATCTTTGTTTAGCTATAGTTTTACTTTATTAAGGTCTTGGTCCTTGCAAATTTTCCCATATGATATTGGTCCGTATTTTGGATTTTGGTCCTTGCCCTATTAAGGCACTGGACATTAGGTTTCTATCTCAATGCCTTCTCATGATATTTGGTATTCTTTGTTCAACAAAAAAAAGTGGAAAATATCCATTGACTTGGTAACCCTATGGGTTTCTAATCTTCTTGTTGATGAGTCAAACCTCTTTAAAAATTCAATTGCAATTTATAAAATTGGTTTCTCTTCATTTATCACGAATAATTCTTGTTATTCTTATTAGCCCATATATTCCATATATTTTTATTTTTGTTTTTATCTTAAGGAAAAGTAACACTCTATACCTTGAACACTAGTTGCGTTACCTACAATCATTGCTAGTTGATTCATCTGCATGCCATGCTACATCATATCAATACCTCATCCTTATACATATCCAATTCTGCATGCAGCATCTATTTCACTCAGCTATACAATTTTACTCTTCACTTATGTTCTCCGTAGATTTGTGAATAAGCGGTGTTTCTACTTATTTACTGTTGAGAAAATATGACATTTATTACAAATTACAAAACTGATCAGGTTCGTGTGAGTACAGCACTTGGTTCAGCCGCACCACCTCTAGTAGTTAAGCTTGTCCGAGCTTTCAGTTCTGGTGCAAAAGATTCAAGTATTATTGAGAGCAAGGTGAGTGATGAGTCAAAGGACTTATTTTGAGGGGTGAGGCTTGATAGAATATATAATTATAGCACTATTATTTAGTTTCCCTGGATTCTCTCTTATCTATGGCATTGTCATTTTTCCATGATGCAGGAACTCCAGTATGACAAAAGAAGTGGACTTCATGTCTTGGATGGTTTCACAAATAATGTGGATGTGGGAACAGATGTGTTTGTTTTTGAGGTATTCCTGTTTATTTAGTGTAGGTTTTATTCCCCTTCTGTTGCATACTTGCATCAAGATATATTTGTCTTTGCCTTTCAATCATATTATGTTACATGTGTTTGTAGATTGTGCTTCATGACTCTCACAGTAAACAAGTTTATGCTACCGGCGGCCAAATTCACATGCCTATATATGTTACTGGAATTATTGCAGTCAGCAATGCAGAAATCGGAGTTCTGGGTGACCTTGGAAGTGTCCAGACAAAAAAAGCGTAGGTTTCCATCATCATAGTTAGGATACTTCTGATTGCAGATTAGTATGTCGTCATTTTCTTGTGATTCTGTCCTGTAAAATTTAGGTTATATCTTTGTACCATATTCTGTTTGTAGCTCTTACTTTGATGACTTTTTTTCATTTTCCAAATTCCATTTACTGGTGCAGGCTAGATCTTGCCGGAAATGATGTTGTTTCATTTTCAGCTAACCATCTGCAGAAGTTGCGGTTTTCTTTCCAATTGGCAACTCCTCACGGTCATGTTTTTAAGCCACATCAGGTATGCCGCTGCTGCATAGACCTTTTGAATGTCATTTCTGTGGCCTGTATATTGAGGATTTTGTTGTGCTGCAGGCAATTTTGAAGTTTAGGCATGAGATAAAGGTAGAACACGTCTTTGTGATTGGAAATGTTGGCAAGAAGTTTGAGATCACTCTGGTAAGTATATCTTGGTTGGAGTACTTGTTAAGCTTATTAAATCGTGCAATTCTGCATAGTTTATATCTCTCTGGATATATAAATCGAGAGATTAATTGAATAGAGAAGTTATCTTGCTACATTATATTGCACAAATTTTACCACTTGTAAGGCAACTGTAACCTTATATTGCTACATTAGAACTGCTGACCTTCCCTAACTGCTTTTTTGCTATCTCTAACAGAGGTGCTTATATAACATCTTTCTTTGCCATTATAATTTTGTGAATGCTGGAAAGTCTTGTATCTCATATTCTTTGTTTGTTCTTGTTTTGCTTACATTGTTGTTTTGGCTTGTAGGATTTTCTTGGCCTGGTGGAGAAACTGTTCTATCTCTCAGGCAAATATGATATTGAGCTGACTGTTGGTGATGCTGCCATGGTATCTCGCAAAACCTCCTTTTAATTTCAATTTCCTATCTTGTCCTTAGAAACAGTAAGGATATCCAAGTGAAAACTACTTTATTTCAGGAAAACTCTTTCATACGGTTGCTTGGCCATGTCAAATTAGATCTTCCGGAAGCACCTGAGAAGGCAGCCCAACCTCCTGCACCCCCAGTTGACCCGTACTCAAGATATGGGCCCAAAACAGAGATAACTCACTTATTCAGGACCCCTGAAAAGCGACCACCTCAGAATCTCTCTATTACTTTCTTGGGTTTGATCCTTTTGCCATTCCTTGGCTTTTTAATTGGGGTAAGTCTTATTTTGGTACTTGGGTGGCATAAATATATTTGTCCTCATGCCTCTTTTTAAGAGAAGGCAGCGATGTAGAAAAAAAAATGGGAAAAGTAACACAAATGGAAAGTGAATAATGCAGTGTGTTTGTGTAGCCATTTTGTTTATTTTTATGAACTTAACATATGCTTAGGATGAGAATGTTATGCTTGATAAGTAGACGCACCAGATAAAATAAGTTGAGAACGTTTGCTTTAGAGAGAAGTTAGGTGACATGCTCTCATGCATTGCAGACAAAATAATAGAATTCATCTCAAGTGATTTGTTCATGTAAAGAGAAGACTTGTAGAAACTTCAGAATGGATCAGATTGATATCAAGACAATGGTTAAAGGGAGACCATAATGAATGACTTGGTCTTAATTGGCTTATTTGTAGACATGGTTTATGATAGGACAGTGATTTCATTTTTAGTGGGTGGGGAAATGTAAAACGGATACCTTTTATTGACAAAAGACTTGGTAGTTGTAGTAGCAGCAGATGGCTGCTTTATTTTCTGTTGATTTGATCTGTCGTGGTCATCACTCCCTCTTATCTCATCTACAGTTATTACGTTTGGGGGTGAACCTGAAGAATTTCCCCAGTTCAACAGTACCTGCTGCATTTGCCTTGCTGTTCCAACTCAGTATTGCCGCAGTGCTGTTGCTTTATGTACTTTTCTGGTTGAAGGTATGTTCACTCTTCACTAGTGTAGCATTATGAATTGATGTTTATTGGTTTCTGTAGACCAGAAGTAACTAATGCATCAATCAGAAGCATTATCTCCTTTGAACATTATTAAAACTGATTTTGGGGAGGAGGTAAAATTGATTTTGCTTAATTTTTTTAACTTTTTATCATTTGGTTTCTAACTCGCTCAATTCTTTCCTCTGGAATTGTTTTTGGGAGAAGTGAAAACATTTTACATCTAAATCACATTTGGAGTGTCTACAAACATAAATCACATTACGTCAAACATCAATTCGAACTAAATTCAGTCAGAACTAATTCTACTTAGAATCAGTTCAGCAGAAGCAAAATCAAATACATAAATCACCTGAACAAGTGGTGGATAGTTGCATTGGTGGTTTTCACTGGAAGTGTTCGTTTTCATTCCCCTTCTTATCGGAAAGGGGAATACTATTACTGTCTGTTTATTTCTATTTCTCCTTTGAAGTGCTTATCTCTAGTTACTTTTGCTGATGTTGCAGCTGGACCTGTTCACTACTCTCAAAACACTTGGCTTTTTGGGAGCTTTCTTGATGTTTTCCGGGCACCGGATTCTCTCCTATCTTGCTTCGACATCAACCAAGTTGAAATCTGCATGAGTGAAGCAAGTAATGTCTATTATATAAAGCGATGACTAGATAACTTGAGTTTTTCACTTTAAGGAATTTTTTAACTGATCCAATTTTGTAGGACCCTTGTTATACTAGTTAATAACAAATTTAGAGAGCTCAATTTAGAGACAAGTGCTAAAATTTTATGGTCATAAAGTTTTATCCTTGAATCAATCACCTGATTTTAACATATGCTATATGGCCTCAGTATCATGGTAAGCTAAGATTCAATTTGAATTTGAGAGGACTGTTGATGTTTTAGGGTGTGATTTGTTGGGAAGAAATGCAGGAAGCAGTAGGTTAAAGAGTAAAACTTGGTTCCTCCAAAAATCACGAAATATATGATAATAACGTCTCGAGTTTTAGCTAATGGATTAGAGGTTAGTGTTTGATCTGTTGGTGTGAAGTGTGAACACGTTTTTCCTAGCATTTTGTGGGCGCGGTATGCAACATTTAGATATATAAACTTGAAAATGAATTATAACTAAAAGTTGAGTAGGTTCTAACTACAAACATAATGATTATTTTGATAGAAAACAAGATAACACGAAGCCTCTGCGAATATTGATGGATGTTCTTAATGTTTCTTTTTTTTTTCGTTTTTGGGTTCTTAATGTTTCTGTGATCGGTAAATAATAAAGCTTTTATCTATAATGAAGTCTTTATATCTTTAAACTAAACATTCAAACCCAAAAAGGAGATGTAGTGCATTAACCAAAAATATCTTGCATCAGACACCAAAAAATAAAATATCTTGCTTCAAAAGTTTTTATTCTATATATAACTTTTCTAATTTTATTATTATAATAAATTTTAATGCAAGGTATATTTTTATTTTGGATGAAGGATGATGGAGAGGTACCGTAATAATAAAAAGGATCTATATTGTTTATTGATTTGGAAAAAACGTACGATAAGGTGCCAAAGAAGGTTTTATGAAAAGCTCTGGAAAGGAAGAGAGTAATAATTGTATATATTCGTGCAATTAAAGTCATGAATGATAGGACTACAACTAGTATGAAAACTCAAGATGGTGTGATTGATGGATTTTCTATTGGTATAGGATTACACAAGGGATCATTCTTAAGTCTATATCTTTTCACATTAGTTTTGAAAGTATTCACATAGCATATCCAAGAGTTTGTGCCATGGTGCATGTTTTTTACCGATGATATCATCCTTACATTGGAAAGTCAAGAGAAGATCTAAATAAGAAGTTGAATTTATATAGAGAAGCTCTAGAAGTGTATGGTCTGCGCATAAGCCGTAGCAAGACAGAATGTATAGAATGTAAGTTCAACCGTCGAAGGGGAAACCCTAATACAAAGGTGAAGATTGGAGAAAATATCTACGAAAAGTTAAAAGTGTTAAGTATCTTGGGTGCATCATACAGGATAATAGAGAGATTGAACAGGATGTAAATCCTAGAATCCAAGCAGGTTGGTCAAAATGGCGGAATACGTCTGATTTTATATGACAAATGCCTTTAAAACTTAAAAAGTAAATTATATCGCACTGGAATCAGACTGGCTATGCTTTGTGGTACAGAGTGTTCAGCAGCAAAAAGAGAGCACGAACATAAGTTAAGTGTAGCAAAGGTGAAGATGTTGAGATGGATGAGTAGTCATACACAATTGGATAAAGCAGATATAAGAAAGAGAGTTGGAGTAGCACCTATTGTAGAAAAGATGGTAGAATCGCGTCTCAGATAGTTTGGATATGTGAAAAGAAGACCGACAGAACACCCAGTCAGGAGAGTGGATGAGATAGAAGATAGACAATGGATGAAAAGCAAAGGAAGACCTATGAAGACCATCCATGAGATGATCAAACGAAATCTACATATAAACGATCTCTCTGTAGACATGATACATGATAGAATTCAATGACGTTGTTTAATTTATGTAGCCAACCCCACCTAGTGGGACTAAACATTGTTGTAAAATAATATTACACAATTTTTTTTTTTGTGAAATTTTTTGGATAAAAAGAAAAGTTGAAAATTGAGACATGATGAAACACTAATAGTTAATGCATAAATGGATATAATAATACTTTTACACCATCTCTCCACAAAATAAAAACCTAAATGGTAATCCATGTAAACATTGTTAATATATCCCGTACTTTGTTCAAATTAGTTTCGAAACAGTATAATTACCCAGATTCCTCTAATTTCCTCAATAATGACATCATGGTTACAATGTTCGCATGCAAAAATTCAAGGACCATGATTTGGTTGAGCTTTCATTACAACTCAAGCTACTCACGAGAATAAGAATAACCCAATAACATATAAAGGAGGGAAAAAGAACACACCTAAAGCATAGGGAAAAAAGAGCTATAAGCCATCTTTGCACTCAGTATTGCTTCCATTTTACACTTCCAAGTGAAAGAACAAGATTGCCATCCATCTTCATTGATAGTAGTATATGACTATATGTCACTATTCTGAAACCCTGATGCTCTCACTTGTCAACCAAATCTTCTTTTGAATGATCAATATGGCATCGTCATCCTCACCAGATATGGCCACTTTCTCCCAGTGCAACGCCGGCAAGAATTTCTTTATTGCCAGCACCACTGACCGCTTATCGTGGACGATGATGAAACCCTTCGGCCGGAGGATTCTATCCATCTCAATTAGTAAATCTTCCGGACTGCATTCCTTCTCAATGATATCAGAAAATATAGTTGACGCATGGAGTAGGTCATATGTACGAGGGTAGGTCGAAAATGCTTCGCACCTGTCACATTGACAGCAAAACAAGGTCACAAAATAGCACTGCAAAAGCAACAAAGCATTTAGGTTAATTGGAAAACTACCATGCTTAATTTAAGCCTTTGAGTCTAATATTAATAGGAAATCAGTATTTTGAGTTGATAACTTGCTCTTTGTTTGTCAATAACCCCAACATCCAACCTCTGCTTCGCTGTTCGTGAATCGGATAACACTAGCATTGTCCACTAGGCGGAGTTTGCGATATTAGATCAAAAGACACCACAATGCCCTATCAAAAATCATATTTGTGTTTAGACAATTTATATTGAATCTTAGTAATTTTCTCTAAAGTTTTATTAGGTCTCTTTCTACCACTAGCAATAATACTACACTCGATCCACTCTTCTAACTCGAGCCTTGATAGGCCTTCTCCAAACATATCCATACGACTTGTGACAAGATTCTACCATCTCTATAATCAACAGTACTCTTACTCGATCTGTGATGCGATCATTTCCTAACCATATCTAACCTAGTGAGACCGACCACTCATCCAGTCTATCTGAATCATACGACACCACAAAATCCCAATGTAAACATCTCTAGTCAAATCTTTAAATTTTTAAAAAAAAGTAATAATGGCTCAAAATAGAATATTAAAAAGAAACAAAAATCAAAATTAGTTAGAACTGGCAGGAATTGCTATTATATGTAGCCTAGTGAAGAACATTCCTTTTACAAAGATGAGTCATACCAGTTGTGAACCGTTCCCAACAGTCCTCTGTCGTATATTATCTTCAGTGTGTTTGGCCCATTTTCTGGCACCACATTCATAACCCAAACATCTTTGTCCTTCAAAGCAGCAGCAAATGAACCTAAATTTGCCTTCATGTCCATCACATTCCGGATCGTGTCAGGCTTAATTTTATTGCCAAGCACGGTCCAATAATCATTGACTCGTTGTTGCCAAACTTCCTGCACAAAATTAGTCCTTTCGTAAACTTGACGCTTATATGCATGTCTTTGCTTTTTGTGCCAATGCCCCGAGAGTATAGATAATCAGATATACTATCAAGCTAATCATGTATTCAATTCAATTATAGAAAAAAGATTTGATAGAAAATGACACTTCAACAGTCACCGAGGATTGCAATGCAATCATCTCAAATTTATCTTATCTCAGTTATCTCTCTCTGTATTTTTGGTATGTTAATAGTTTCCAACGGGTCCTTCTCCACCCTCTCAAATATTTTATCTGATATTTTTATTATCTTTAGTGTAGGTAAAATTTAAGGAATCACACTAAACATTATTGAAGAAATTAAAAGGGGGAAAAGGATATATATATTGAATTACCATGTCCTTGTTAAAAAAATCGGCAGAATAATTGAAGTCGGCAAGACGAGGAGGAGGGGTCGTCAATCGTGCCGGCCAAGGAGCCAAACCGCTTCCTCTTGCTTTGTGCATTTCTGTAGAAACCAGCAGGATATGTAGTTATTGACACTGAATTTTCAACTTTTAAGATTCATGAATTAACATGAGAAACTGCTACTGGAACAAAACCAAACCATGCAACATTAATAGATATAAACAGAGAGATGAAGCATCTATCTAAAAATGAAAAAGCTACTTATTTACATAATCAACTCTTCACACTCTTGTAAGAAACCGTATGATCACAAGGCAGAAATTTGCTGCAGTTGTTTTTTAACCCAAAAAAAAAAAGCTGCAGTTGTTTGTTTCATCTTTCAGATTAGCGTTTTTAGAGCAATGTAATGTATGGTTTCGGAACATTCTAATGAGTTTTATCCTATGCCCTCGACATTTTTTTATGAATCAGAAAAATTATTGTAAGGAAGAGCGAGGTTATCACTTACGATCAGAGTAACGTGTGATGCAAGCTTCCATATTAACTCCCCAAACAGCATCAGGATCATCATTGGATTTGCAAAGCGGTGGCCGAGTATCGGGCTCTCTTCTTAAGTAGCAATCGTTTGTAAGTGGCTTCACCCATATAACAGTTTGGTTCTTCTTAGCAGCTATTTTCCAACACATCCGCTCCACAAGAGCACTCATTTCTTTCCAAATTCTCTTATCCTCTTCATCTTGAGCATAAGCTTCAGGAGATGAGTAGGCGAAGTAGCCTCCTGGCCGAAGCAGTCTATCCAGCTCAAGAAGAAGAATACCATCCCTTTGAAGCCAATCAATTCTACAACGAGAACAATGAGCAAGTTCAAATGATCTACTAGGGTACGGTAGTCTTTTAGTTCCTAAAACACCAAGATATGCCGGAATTCCTCTCTCTAAAGCAAACTGGATTTGATTTTCATGAACATCATTTGGTGCTAATGACATTGCAATTACATCAGAAGAAAGTAGGTATCCTCCGAAGCTTGCAACACCGCAGCCAACATCAAAAACGTTGCGGAGCCTTCCTCTATTGTTTATATTATTATCTGGGAAGTTGAGCATCTGCAATACCAGTCATGAGGAGAAGTTATAATGTTTTTGATGAATAAATTACGCTTTTGTGATTATTTTAGTCCCAACCCAAACAGGAGTAACTAGCTTACATTGGCAATTGATGCAATATATTTATCGGCACCGTAATGAAAGTGAGTTCCTCCACCAGGAAAAACAATCTTTTCGCCTTTTACAACCATCCAGTTCTGGTCAGATTTTTCAGTTGCAAGATGGGTATGAGGTATATTTGCCTTCCATACCTGATCTCTACTTTTTGGCCACTTGATTGGAACCTATAATCATGAAGAACCATATAAGACACTTAAAGCCTAAGAACACAAAAACTTCTAAATATTTCGAACTTTCTTAGTTCCATCCTTCTAAATATTTCAAACTTTCTAAGTTCCATCTATGAAGAAACTACAAGAGAAGACAGTTACCTTGTACCCTGGAGGAGGGGGAATCAAACAATTATAACGCCTCTCGGGCATTGGGCAATGTCGTTCATAATGCTCCATCAAATTCAAATCAAGCTTCAATCTTGTTTGGTATATGAGATTTCTGTCTAGGCATGGAATGAGTTCCGATAGACGATCATCGCAGACCTTAAACATGTAGTAGAACAGTAAATATAACTTGAATGTTCACATTGAAAAGTAACATTTGAGACTAGCAGCAATCTAAACATTGTGTCCCGTTAAGTCCAGATCAAGATAACTCACTGGAATGGTCTTTGGTACAACACTGGTTCCGGATGAAGATTCATCATTAACTCCATCCCCCTTCCAGCTAAATTGTTTCAAAGATTTGTTAACAGCCGAAGACTCGCTGCTATTCTGAGAATACAAGTAAATCAAACCACCAATAGTCACGAAAACCAACATAATCGTGACCAACCGTTTTCTCGGGCTCCCATCTGCTCGCCCTCTCGCCATTCTGGCCACTACATAAGAATCACACTTATCACCATGACTTCAACTAGCATACAACTGAAAGGAACAAAGATAATTCAAAAGTAAAAGCAACTATTTTAGTTAAACAACCATCCCAAAATTTCCTCACCGCACTCACTCGCTTCTGAGTTCAGGTTTGCCCTTGATTTTAAGGGCAACAATCAAATAAATGAACTTGTTCCACAAACCAACTACTTGATGAAGTTGAGAACACCTTGAAACATGATCTGAAAACTGAAAAATAAAAAATAAAAAATAAAACACAAGAAGAAATGAAACAGCATCACCACCCATCACTTAACAGTTAAAGGACAATATCACCTCTTTGTAGGACCTGCTTCACATTCTCTCACCAAACAAAAAATTATATAAATTAATTTTTTAAAAATTATAGCTGCAATAATGAGCATGAAAGCGAAATCTAATAAATAAATCAAATAACAATTGAAGTATTGAACTATCTTTCTTTTTTTTTGTAATATTCCAAACATGGAAGATGAGCAGAACTTTCAACTGGCACTGTCAAAACCAGCTATATGAATAAATGCATATCAAAATTACTTTGAAATGAAAAGGAAGCATAAGGGTAAAAAGGAAATCACCGACAGTTGGAGACGTTTAAAAGAATCAAAACGTCAGTGGAAACAAAATTTTGGATGCCACAGGCAAAGAGACTTATATATATAACTGAAATGGTGAAAAGGTTCGATTTTTGCAATGAAAGTGGCAAATGAAACACAAAAAATGATAAGGGTAAGCAAAAGGGCGTTGAGTAGAGGTTGAAAATGGATCTGGGGTGTTGAAAAGGGTGGAATCTGGTGCCATGGATATGGAGAGAAAGAAAGAAACAACGTTGTATAATTATTAGAGAACACAGCATAGTATTAGTAGTACAATTACGTACCTATGACTCAGTTGAGGCTTGAGAGTTCGTTTCAGTTCAGAGGTTGCAACTTGCAAAGAGAAGAGAAAGTGGAAGCTGTGACATTGGATTTGGAACAGCGTAGCATCCAAAACTGGGACAGGCACATGGTTCCTTTTGTGCAAAGGAATATTGGAGAATTTTCACGGATATATTGATATTTCATTAATTTTTAAACGTGAATCTTACTTATAAAAAATATATATAATAAATAATTAAGATCAATCATAACAATTATTGAAATATTAATGTACTAATATACTTAAAAATTTTTCAGGATTATTATATAAGTATTTTATGAAAATATTTAAGACAATGTTAACTACTAAAAGTAATTTAATAACTCGTAATTTAGGAAAAATTATTTAAATCGTTTTTAATGGTAAATAACATATTTAAAAGAATAATTTAGATAAGAGATAAATATTAATTCGATACTTGAAAAATTCAGTCACTAATAAAATTATACCTAATAGATATTATTGATAAATATGGTCTCTGAACGATTTTTAAATTTAACAAAAGTTAACATCCATCATTTAATTTCGTTTTTATTGACAGAAAATGCTGATTTAAAAAAAAATTGATGAAATCTCTAATTTATTCTTTGTTCAGAAACCCTAATTCCATCCTCTCTTACCCCTAATTCCTATGGTCACCAACCTCTCACCGTATCCCAATTTTTCTATCATTCTAACTTCTCATCACATAACTTTATTATCGTCTTATTCTTTACCAACAATAATAAGAATGGATTTTTTACAGATAAAAAACGAAAGAGACAAAGACTTTGGATCTGGCTACATTTTCGAATTCAAGTTCTTGGTTAAACAATTCTCTGCAAAATTTTCCAAAAGCTTTGCCGGCAAATCAAACCCTACTGTGACAGTGAAATTCGAAAAATTCTCTGTCTCCATCGCGATATTCGGAAGTAGGCATGGATGCTGCTAATGGCGAGCTTTCGAGTAGCGCCAAAGAAGAGTTGTAACTTCGTGCTTCTCTTGGAGGTTTTCTGTATTTCTGTCACAATATGTTCTCAGAGGTTGGGATTTGGTATTTATGCTCTTCTTCTTCTCATCTTCGTTGTGGTGGTGTTCTTCTTTTTGTCTGCAGCACTGTTTTCATTTTTCTTCTTCTTTTTTATTGTTACTTTAATGTGTTTTGTTTTGATTAAATTTGATTGTCGTTGTTTCTTTTTTTTTATGGTTACATTGTCCTTGCTTCCATTTTTCTTCCTCCTCACCTCCTTATTCTTGGGATTTTTGTGAGATTATGGATAAAAAAATTGGTTCATATATGGAAGGGGTGGATTAAGGAGTGTGTCTGCTTTGCATCTATGTCGGTTTTGATAAATGGGTCTCCCACTAAGCCTTTCAAGATGGAAAGGGGACTATGACAAGGAGACCCTTTATCGCCGTTTCTGTTTGTGCTAGTTGTTGATGTGCTACATAGGATAATTAGGGAGGCAGTGAGGAATGGCCGCATCTATCCACTTTTAGTTGGAAGGGATAACATTGAGCTGTCGTACTTACAGTTTGTAGATGATACCATTCTCTTCTGTCCTACTGAGGAAAAGACTATCAGAAACTACAAAGTGATTGTTACGTTGCTTTGAGCTGATGTCGGGGTTGAGTATCAATTTTGAGAAGTCTAGCTTCATTCTGGTTAACAGTGGTCGGCATTGGGCGCGTAAGATGTGTCAGTTGCTGGGATGCAAGGAGGAGTCTCTACCAGTCCGATATCTTGGCATTTCTCTTGGAGCAAACCCGAGGCTTGTGAAGACTTGAAAACCGGTGATTGATAAGGTGGAAGACAAGTTAAGTTTGTGGAAAGCAAAGACCCTAAACAAAGCGGGTAAGCTGGTTCTTATTAAGTCTGTTCTGAATAGTTTGTCTATCTACTATCTTAGCCTATACAAGATGCCGAAGGTGGTAGCGGAGAAGTTGATCTCACTCCAAAGGCGCTTCTTGTGGAGTAAAGAGAATGGGAGAAATGGGATACCACTAGTAAAATGGGAAGTGGTGATGGCTCCAAAAAAGGCATGTCGTCTGGGAATTGGAGACACAGTAATTCGGAATACAGCTTTGCTCTTTAAGTGGTGGTGGAGGTTCTCGAAAGAGGATTGTCCCCTGTGGAAGAAAGTTGTCTGCTCCTGTAATAACTTGAATCCAAATGAGATACTGTGTGGTCAACCTGTACCTACAAGGGGGTCCTTGGAAGGATATTTGCCAGTTACAAATTAGTGAGTCACATGTGAGAGAAAAAATGAACAGGGGTTTGTATATGGATGTAGGGAATGGCAGAACAGTACGGTTCTGGGAGGATATCTGGTTACCTCACGGTGTTTTTAAAGAGTTGTTTCCAAGGCTTTTCTCGGTCTCAAACCTCAAAGGTTCTGTTATTGGGGATTGCGAGTTTTGGGATGGGCTAGAGTAGATATAGAATTTTCAATGGAAGAGAGATCTTTTTAAGTGGTAGTTGGCACTAGTAAACCAACTCTATCAGGTTTTATAGTCTGTTCAGCTAACATCTGAGAGGGAGGACAAAGTGGTTTAAAAATTTGATAGATCTGGTATTTATTTGACTAACTCATTTGTGCAGGTGTTGCAAAAAGCGGTTCTCCCGGAGGAAATAACAAGCTATAGCTTCACAAGTGCAATTTGGAAGGGTTTCGTTCCACCAAGGATCGAGTTAATCTCTTGGTTTGTGTTGGTGGGGAGGGTAAATACTAAGGACAGACTGTGTAGACTAGGTGTAATTAACCCAAATGATCGTACATGTGTCTTATGTGGTAAGTCTGTGGAGTCTGCTTTTTATTTGTTTGCTGATTGTGAGCTTTTCTGGTAGGTGTGGTGTGCTTGGCTATTCGCTCTTGGAAGGAAATGGACCATGCCTGGTACACTCAAACAATACTTTGAAAGCTGGACGAATGCTGCAGCAAGAAGAGGTGAGAGGAGGAGGTGGGTGATTGGCTTCTTTGCTGTTATCTGGACAATTTGGCTAGAACGGAATGATAGAATCTTCAGGAATCAAAGTTCACGTGTGGTGGATATTATTAGTAGATCCTTCTTGCTCTCCGATAAGTGGAGTGGTGGTGAACCCTATGGTTGTTGATGGAGATCATTAGAGAGAAGGGTAAATTAAAAATTTTATCAAAATTTTTTTGTCAACTCAGTATTTTCTGTCAATGAAAATGGAGTTAAACAATGGATGGTCACTTTTGTCAAATTTAAAAATCGTTCAGGAATCATTTTATTAATGCTTGAATCTTTCGAGTATCGAATTGGTATTTACCTCTTTAGATAATTTATTTATTGTTATTAATCATCAACGTATTTTTAGTTGTTACATCGTATTTCTCAATATTTGATTTTTGAATTGTTCCAAGAAAAAAAATACAAACATATTATTAAGTTATTTCTTTAGTAAATTTTTCACTATAATATTCTTGTTAAGTGTCAAATGATATATTAAAAATAATATTATAATAATTTTTTTTTAAAAATACATTCATAAAAAGCCTAATAATACTTATAAATAAAGGAGAAAAAATATTAAATCTAAATTTAAATGAGAAAAAAGATATATTTTGCATAAAATTATATGTTAAGAGTGAGTATAAATTTCAGTTAAAATAAATCTTAACAAATATAGATAGAGATAAGTTTGAGCTTTTTTAGTTGCTAGATTTATACAATACTACAACAACAATGTGAGATATTATTTCTTTTTTTTTTAACTAAATTTATAAATTTTTAATATAAAATTTTGTTTGAGTAAAATGATAAATAAATCTATGAAGATTTATATTTTAGACAGATTAGTCCTTAAAGAGAAAAAAGTCTTTTAGGATAACAAACGCAGATAAGTCAGTTTAAATTAAGACCTTCTACCCTAATCATAGGGACTAATTTGAATGTAGTATGTCCACATCTGCTATCCTAAAGGGCTTTATTGATACTTCTTTTTTTAGGGACTAATCTGTCCAAAATATAAATCCTCAGGTGGTTTATTTATCACTTTACTCTTTGTTTATAAAAGAAACACTTCCCTTAATGTATATTTTCTTTTAGTTCTAAAAGATCTATATCACCAAACTCAAATTATCCATAACAGAGACACAAAATACCACAAAAAATGAGAAATACACCATAAAAGAATTAATAGATCTATAAACCTAAAAGAAGAACCAGAACAACAAGTACATTAAACTGGAGGTAGGAAAGGAAGGAGAGAGAAATCCTGTATATTTTCTATACAAGCATGTATCGTCTACTTGACATGTGATTTGCAGTTCTAAATACTCTAATGCAAGAATTAAAACTTTAAAAGACCCGATTTAATATCTGAACATCATGAACCATTCATTCCCATAATTTCAAAATAGACAACTGTTGATTGCTCTTTTTGACACATTGTTTCATATCCTATGGGCAAAGTTTCATCAGAAGCTTTCTAATTGTTGAAACTTTTTCACTAACTTTTACTTAGCTAACCATACTTTAAAGTAATTTATAGTATATTTGAACTTTGATTGAATTTCAACAAACACAGATTTCATGGGTCAGCTTTTTATGAACGACTTTTATCGCTTTTGTAATCGTGACAGAATTCAACTTGGAATGGTCTTGCAATACGATAGCTCTAGTATAAGTGTAACTACTATTATACCTCCTTATCTCTCAATAATACTTCTCCCAGATCATGTTAGATTGAAAAGTCAATCACAATTTGTTTTATTTTGTGTACATTGGGCATAGAATATTATTAGTTCTAACTTATACACTCAGTAATTAATATATTTACAAATGGTATAATCTTTGATTGCCATAATTACATCTTTTTAGAACTTCTCACAACAAGTTCACTATCTACAACAGTAAGAAGCTCTATTACAACACCACAAAACAAAACTAAAGAATGCAAGAGATAATGATAGGATGAAAGATCTTTAACAGCAAATGTATAAATTATAAATATCCATATCTTTAACCTCAAATATATACATCATAAATATTCAAATATGAAAATAGAAATATATAAAAATTATAAATAATATATACACACAAATATCCAAATTTCATATATGCATTTAGGTACTAAGGAAACTTCGAAGTATGCATAACTTTTAGATCTAACATGTACATAAAAAATGAATCTTTATGTAGGATTACAATGTGTTCATAACACGCAACAGAAAAAAAGAAAGTAATTCTAAAAATCTATTTTGTACTTAAATTTTATTCTAGCAACATAGATTAGATCTAAATACCTGAGTATGCTAGTAAAAATAACTTTCTCCTTTGACGTTACAAAGGAGCTATGTGTATTCACACCGAGATAAACTTTTGCTGTCAACTCTTTGACCAATGAATATTTGATCTAAATTGAGAAATCTCTTTGCAACTCTTTGCACACCATAAAATTCTTCCCCGAGAATTAGACTCACATACATTTATGAGTGTAGAGGTAAAGGAATAACATTCTTGCGTTGATTGGTCTATTTTCTCTACTCTTGTCATACATATATATAGTATAAAATTTGTTATTGATTTTAAATTTCAATCTCATTTCAAATTTAAATCATATCTTATTTCAAATATGAATCTTATATTATCTTATTTCAAATTGAAATATTATGAATCATATCATATCATAATTCAATTTAAAAGAGAATCGGCTAAAATCTCATCCAAACTTAAAATTCAAATCTAGAAATAGAATAACTAATTATTCTCAATCCTTATTTAATATTCTCAATTATCATATTATTATTATATTCTTGGTGCTAGCAAAAAATATAATAATATTCTATTTGAATTAATATAATTATATATTTTGATCAAATCAAAATAATAATAAATAATTCTTTAGCAAAGACTAGAACACTCATTAGTGTGTGACCCCATAGGTTCAATACTAAGTGGGTAGTAAATTAGTCATGCTAATTTACTAATCAGGGTTGACGTCTAGCAACACTCCTTAACAACCCGATATTACGAAGTAATATATTTTTACTAAGAATCCAAGAAAAATAAAGTATAATTCTTTTCATCTTTTCAGCTCTTGGCTAACTCTTAGAGTATGGTTTAGTTGTCAAATTCTAACTTGTTACCATTATTATAATGAACTGCGAATGGTCTAAGAAACTCATTTCTTCATTCATTCACTTTCATTGACCAAGGTTTTATTCATCTCAGTCATTATAATCATATAGTTCAAACTCTTTAGCGAGAGTTGACAGATTCCTTATTGAGTAATCATTAATTCTATAAGTATTTAAATCATACCCAATATCCATTCAACTAATACCCTAGGGTATTAAATGTCTAGAATCAAAGAATGATACTCTGTGTGTATGTTTCTGGATTATTAATATCCGTCTTTCCGGATTATTAATATCCCTTTTAATAATCCTATGATCAAGAACATTTTACATTGAATTATAAAAAGTTTATCTCTCATTATTATGATCACTATCATTAATGATAAATCTCTAAATTTAATCAAGGACATTATTATATTAACTTTTTAATATAATAATAATAATAATAGCAAACTATTTGACACAAGATAGATTAGATTGTGATCATACTACTTATTCCCAATAATCTCCCATTTGCACGAGAGTTAATCATAATAGATTGAATTTTGGGCATACTACTATCTCAATAATCTCCCACTTGTATTAGAGCTAATCAACCATGTATATAAATTTTCAATGCACATTTGTATTTATCAAAACTCTTTTTGAACTTTAACACCTTAGCTTTTCGAGCATGTGTGTGTTTGACATTTTACAAAATATATCCAATACATAATAGATATCAAGTTTTTCAAAATATGAAATCTCACACTACAATGGTACATGATTTTTATTTTAAGGACAATCCTTAATAAAGATGATTTTAATGCCCAACAGTTAATAGTTTCTATTAAAATCTTTCACTATGTACCTATGTACTTTTTACTTGGTAACAATGTACATGGATATAAAAAATCTAAGTAAACATTAGATCTATCTCTATAAAATTGTATCATTATACAAATAGGTTATTTTTTCAAAAAAATTAATTTGACAATCAAACTTTCTATACTTTTAAAAGATAATATACTTTTTATTGAGTGGTATACAATTTTAAAAAAAGTAATTGTGCTCCCACGATTCTTTTGTAGATACAAAGCTCCTCTTCACATTACACAAATCAAACTTTTCGATTGCCTTGAACTTCATTAAATTCTACTTGTTTTCGTGCCTTCTTTTTGAAGTAAACCTCTTTTCCAAAAAGAGTTAAACCTCTTGCCACAAATACTTCGTTGTAAAAAGGATGATGAAAATAATATTTCATTATTTTTTTAGGATATCCAATAAATATCATTTATCGGACCTAATATGAGTTTTATTATTGTGCAATATCTTAACATATGTAAGACATTTTCAAACTCTGATATTCTTGAAATTCGATTTATGTCATTTTTCATATCTCATGTGAAATTAAAATCGATTTGGTGAGAATTTTATTAAATTAACAACGTTTCTAAGACATAATCTAAAAATTTAATGAAAGATTAGTAAACCTCTTACCGAATCAAATCATATCTAATAAGATTTGATTTCTTCTTTCTTAAACATGAGGGAGTACATGGAGTACTAGTATTTGTGCTTACGAGTGAATCTCATTCTCTATTCAATAAAATATGAATTAGATATTTTATTAGAGGTAAACTCTAAAGCTCTTGCAATAAAAATGCACAATATTTTTATTATTGGTCAAACTAACTCTAAGTATAATTTTGATTTTTATACTCATATTGAGTTTTTCCAAAGAGATTACAAATCTAAATCATAGTAAGACTAATTATCAATTATTTGTAATAAAATAAATCTCCAAAAATGCTTACAAGAATAAATCTCGCTAAAACCATTTGTTTAATGTCATCCCAACTCCTAAAGTTGTTTAATTCCTACTGGCTTAAACAAAACTTTTGATAGTCGTACTATCTTGTTTTGGGCATCATACATGTTCTCAAGATATTTAATAATAGACAGTGAGTGGATTCGTTTGAAATTGAAAGGTTTAATTACTTTGTTGGTCCTTATAGTTTCACCAAATTTTTAATTAGGTCTCTATACTTTTTTACCTTTCAATTGGGTCCCTACACTACTTTAATTTTGTAATTAAGTTCTTTCTAGTATAAAAAATATTAGAGTTAATTGAATATTTCTTTGCAAATTGAAGGTGTTTATAATTAAAACTTAATTAAATCTTTGATCACATATATTTTGATAAAAATATTATGTTAATTTTAACATGAAAATGATGTAATTACAAAATTAAAAGTAGTGTAAGGACTCAATTGAAAGGAAAAAAAGTATAGAGACATAATTAAAAATTTGGTAAAAACTATAAGGACTAACAGAGTAATTAAACCAAATTGAAACTCATGGCTTTCAAAACAATTTATATTGCAACAAAGTAATATTCCAAATACTTCACAAATTCTCACCGTTCCATCATCGATTTTATTGGATGATATTATGTTAGTAGGATTATCATATCAAAGACAATGCAACCCTTTTATATATATATGAGAACAATTTACTTTCAAATATGTCACATAAAATGTGGAGATATTTAAAAATCTAAAATATGAAAATAAATTAAAAAAATCTATAATTTTAATAAAAAAAATTAGAATAATAAATGAGTATCTTGGTTATTACGTTATTACTTATACCTATTTTAAATAAATATGATTAAATTATATCAGATATAATTATAATCCTAAATAATTGCTTGGTTGTTAGGCAATTATTTAATTAAATTATATTTTATACTCCTAGATTATATAGATTCGAGTATAAAATCAATTCTCCTTATACATCATAATATACATAAATAAATTCTATCCTTCAATACAAATCTCCTAGTTGTCAGGCTTCTTATAAATAAGAGATAAATTTAATTTTATTAGTCTCCTAATTTTTAGGACTTATCTCCATTGTTAGATAATTTCTATAAACACTCACTACAAAAAAGACGCTAAGAATTGTCGGATTTAGCGTCGACGGTTACCAGTGAATTTTGCGTCGAATACAAGGTAGTTTAGATTTTCCGAAAATATTTACCGTCGGATTTTACATTCTGACGCTAATTTCGACTGTGATTAGTGGCGCAAAATATGATTTTGTTGGTACCACAGTTACCAGAGAATTTACCGTCGATTTTAGCCGATGGTAAATAGATTTAATGAAACGTTATATTGCACCAATTTACCATTGGATTAATTTGACCTCTGTTGTCAGAGGAGGTGCTGCTGGTGTCGCCGTCACTTGTTAGAGCCTCTGGTGCCACTGCCGCTGGACATTGTCGGTCATAGATGGGGAGGTTGGGAATTCTACCGCTGTTCTTGGTAGCCAGTGTCATCGGTGTTGCCGTCACTACTAGTACAGCCACTGTTCCAACATCCTGCAGCCACAATCAAAGGTAAGTTTGGAGTAGTTTATTAATTTTGTTAAGATTTTTATGTGAGTTTAGAATTTTTTGGTAAATAGTTTATGAAATTATTGATTAAATTAGTGTAATAGAGTTTGTGATTAGGATTTGGTATATATTTTTTTGTTGTTTTTTGGATTTTTTTGTGACTCTAGAATTTTGTTAGGCATTTTATCAAATTTGACTAAATTATGGTAATGGAGTTTTTTATTAGGGTTTGGTCTGTAGTTTTAAGTTTTTCAGATTTTGTTGTGAGTATAGGATTTTGTTATGTACTTTATTATCAAATTATTGATTAAAATAGGGCAATGCAGTTTGTGATTAGGATTTCTTATGTTAATTTAACGTAAATGCAGTTTGTGAAAATTGTTCTATTTATTTGATGGATGTCTCTGAGTTAAGGGGAAGTTCTGCTGAAATTTCGTGCGATTTGTTTTAAAACTTATTTGGTTTGTAAAAGATTCTAATTATAGGGTATGCTAAGCCAGATTTAGTAAAAACTTTAATAATTTTGTCTTATTCGTTGAATTCTAGGGTGTGTGATTCAAAATGATTCCAAGTCATCGTCTATGAATATATGATAGAAATAACAGTGGATGGGAGGATTAAAACCTAAATTCTTTGAGGGGGTTGACATGTTTGTTGGGCATGTGTTCAACATGGAACTGTTTAGGTCTGAAGGAGTATCTAGGTGTCCGTGTAAAAAGTGTCGGTGGGCTAAGTGGTTAGGACCTGTGGATATAACGTTTTACCTTTACCGTAATGGGTTCAAGGATGGGTATTGGATGTGGTCGGAGCATGGAGAAGTGGAAAAACAGGGAATTAACAAGTTTGACTTAAATTTTAATAGGTCTGACTGTTGATCAACGAGGGTTAGGGTCGAAAAAGAACTAAACATCGAAGACATGACTTGGGAGGGTAACCAATAGAGATACAACGAGATGGTGTTTAATGCAACAGGTATTACAGAGTAGGAAGAGGTTGAACAAGAGCCTAACCCAGATGCAAAGATATTTTATCATTTGTTAGAATCTGCTGTGAGACCATTGTTTGAGGGAAGCGTTCATTCAGAGTTGTTTGCATGTGTTAGAATAATGACTATTAAGTTAGAGTCAAATCATATGCAAGAGTCTTTCAATAAGTGAGCCACCTTTTGTAATGAACTGGTACCTGTCAAGACCTCTGGCATCCCATAAAACCACTACGAAGAAAAGAAGCTAGTTTCGAAATTGGGTCTAAAGTTGTTGAAAATTGATTATTGCTTGAATGGGTGCATGCTGTATTATAAGGGGGATACAGACCTAGCTGAATGTAGATTCTGTAAATCACCGAGGTTCCAAATCGAGAGAGAACAAATTGGTTAGCATTGGTTAAAGAGAGTTCCAATAAAATGGATGCACTACTTGCTGTTGATCCTTAGGCTGAAACGATTATATGCATCGATGAGTTTGGCTCCTCACATGACCTAGCATAGTAACAACAAGAGAGATGATGGAACTATGACGCATCCGTCACACGAAGAAGCCTGAAAGTATTCTGATCAGGTCCATCCTATGTTTTCGAGCAAGGCTAGAGATGTTAGATTAGCTTTGTGCTTTGACGGGTTTGCACCAAGCTCCAATTTTGGTAATTCGTACTCGTGTTGGCCTGTAGTCGTGACACCTTATAAACTGAGTCCCAAAATGTACATGAACAACCCATACATGTTTCTAACTTGCATCGTACCTGGTTTCAGCAATTCAAAGGCCAAAATAAATGTCTTCTTGCAGCCCTTGGTGATGAGTTAAAGGAGTTGTGATTTGATAGTGTAAAAACGTACGATATTTCGACGAAGACAAACTTTCAACTGTGGGCTGCCTTGATATGGACCATTAACGGCTTTCCTGCATACGACATGTTATTAGGTTGGTCCACTCAGAGCAGAATGGTATGCCCTATTTGTATGGAGGATACGAAGGCATTTTGGTTGCCAAATGGCGGTAAGAATTTGTGGTTTGATTGCCATCAAAGATTCCTCGACTATAATCATCCTTTTCGGTGCAACAGAGACTCGTTTAAAAAGAATACAACTAAACACGAAGATACACTCAAAAGGTTGAGTAATAGGCAAGTTTGGGATCATGTCAGTAAAATTCCAAAGATCGTTGAAAACGGGGCAGGTTTGAGGCCTCCAGGATATAGCAGGGAGCATAATTGGACTAAACAAAGTATATTCTTGGAGTTGCTTTATTCGAGAGACAACTTGGTTTGACATTGTCTTGATGTGATGCACATTGAGAAAAATATTTTTGATAATATCATGCAAGCAATAATGGACGATGAGCGAATAAAGGATAACAATAAGTCATGGTTAGACTTGATGGACATTTGCAAGCGACCAAATTTAAACTTAAGGAGACTTGATAATGGGAAGTGGGCTAAACCACAGAAGGTGTTCGCTCTAACTCAGATGTAAATATCATTGATATAGATCGTGACTATTTTCTTGTTCACTTTTTAGATGAGGAGAATTACTCTCATGCCCTTATGTATGGTGTCGGCTCATTATCTTATTGTTCAAAGGTGGAAACTATTCTTTCTTACATCTGAAAAGGAAGTCAAGAAGATTGCGACATGGATTAAGATTCTGAACCTTCCTATAGAGCTCTATAATAATCCTTGATTCTTATGAAGATCGGGTTCAGATCTAGGCCAAATGCTTAAAATTGATTGTACAACATCTATATTCATTCGAGAGGCAAATTTGCTCACATTAGTGTTGAGATTGATCTTGCAAAGAAACTTGTCCTCGCATCTTTATCATTGGGTGTGTACTCAATATTGAATATGAAGTACTACATCAGATATATTTTTCTTATGGTATTTATGGACATCAATCGGAGCTATGTGGTAAAGCAGCAACTGCTGACGAGAACAACCAGGAGATGGAAAACATCCTAGGAGAGAAAACAATGTTAAAAAAGAGAATTTTGGTGAGAATCACTTTAATGATAATCTAAATTCGAGAAAGACTCCTGCATCTGAGATACAACATGATATGCGGGCCAATCAGTCTCCACCAAATTTTGGCTCATGGATGATGGTGAGAAGACATTATAGGCATGGAAAGGGAAACATGCCTATGGGAGAAAATGCTAATTATCATGATTCTAATTTTGATTCCGAATACAGATACAAGGATATTTCGGAGGAACAATATATGGATAACAACTCAAGATTTAGTGTTTGTATGAAGAGCATGAACATGAAACTAATATGCATGAGATGCATAAAGACAATGCTCCCTAAGAGTGCTAGGCCAATAATTGGACCATAAATGCATAAGGCTGGAAATGTGATGAAAGGACCCAACCCATCACGGGGAAAGTTCCAAGGCAAGGGGCTGGAAAGAACCCACAAGGAAATAAGAAGAATACTCCTATAGGGATTGGATCAGGATCTAAGGAGAAGGGAATTAAGACCAAGTCTAAGAATATTGACAAACAAATTATTGTACAACAAGCCTCCAACAATGATGAAGTTCGATCTAAAAGAAAAAAAAGAACCTAGATGTGGTAGCTATGGAAATTGTGATTTTTGAAAATATGATATGTCTACTGCAGGAACAACGAGATGCCTTTGAAGCTTCGAAGAAAGCTGATGCTATTCTGGATAATTTTATGGTAAAGGTTGATATCATAATCCAAGTTGGGAAGCAAGTTTTGTCTTAACACCAAGAATCTTGGGAGCAACTCGAAAAATGATTTGAAGAGACCATCGGATAGGAATACAGTGATGTTGGATGAAGACCATACTAATTGAGGAAGTGCCTCTCTTGTCAAACCCATTTCGGGTAGCAGGGTTCATATCCAATCTTGATTTTTTTTTATCTTTGATGGCTGCTTTCTCCATCTATGGTTTTATGATGATGAACATAATTAGTTGGAACTGTCGCAATGCTGGAGGTAAATTCTTTCCTTCTCTTATTAGAGATTTGAATAGAGAGTATAATTCTGATTTTATAATCTTGCTAGAAACCCATGTGTCTAGTCTAAGAGGTAAAACTATCCGAGATAAAATAGGTCTTGATGGATCGTTTATTGTGGAATCCCAAGGACATTCAGGAGGCATATGGTGTTTGTTCAATTCTAGGTACTAAAAAGTTAATATATTGACTTATAATAATTAATTTGTACATTTAGAGGTATCATTTCGTAACGATCCTTGGTTAATTTTAGTTGTATATGGTAGTCCTAATCGCGCCATAACACACTTCTTATATATAATATCATCTATCTGGCTGGACATATTAATCATCCCTAGTGCTTATTAGGGTATTTCAACGCCATTCTCCATTAGCCTAAGCAAAGCGGTGGGTCTGTTCGAAATGCTTTAGATGCCTTTCCAGAGTTTCAAAATTGTATTTTTGAATATGGGTTAATTGATTTTGATTATGATGGTTGGCCTTTTACTTGAAAAAGAGACAACTTAGTAAAAAGATTAGATTGTGGTCTCAGCAAGTTGGATTAGCAAATCCGGTTCCCTAAAGCTTGTATCAAGCATCTCCCTTCCCTTAAATCGAACCATTCTCCAATCTGTCTATAATTTGTAGCAGAAGTTTCTTCTAATAGGGGTTGAAGGTCATTCTTCTTCTTGGTAGCTTGGCTCACCCACCCTGACTTTAAGAATGTTGTGAATAATTCTTGGTATATGGATGACTCTTGGTGTGAAAGTATCTCCTCTTTTAAAAATTCTCTCAAGGAATTTAATGCTAACATTTTTTGTGATATATTAAAAAAGAAAAGAAAAATCCTGAGAAGGCTTCAGGATATTTCTAATAGGCTGAATCAAGAAAGTGATTCTTATTTGCAAGAACTCCAAATACAACTCTAGAAGGAGTATAAAGAGACTCTGGCTCAAGAAGAAATTTTGTGGTACCAGAAGTCTAGAATCAAGTGGATTGAATTTAGAAATTGAAACACAATTTTTTCATGGTTCCATGATGAGTAGAAGAAGGAAAAATAGAGTCAATTTTCTATAAGATGATGCTGGTAATTCTATTACTAATCCAAATACTTTTAAAAACATGGACCTTACTTTTTTTTCTCTGAGCTTTATAATGATATAGCACCTAGCTCTACTTTTAATTTGTGGGGGACCGTCCTTGTTATTTGTAGAAAGGACTTGATGAGTATTGACAAAAGCATCCCCTTTTGGAAATTAAAATCGTTGTGTTTGGCATGGATGGTTATAAAGTTTCAGGATGAGTTTTAAGCTATTTTCTTCCAAAGTCAGTGGAAAAAAGTGGATAATGATCTCTACTCTCTTATTGGGGACATTTTTCAAAATCCAGCAAAGGTGAAAGATATAAATGAGACTCTTACCACTCTTATACCTAAGGTTGAGCCTGTCACTAGTCTAACACAGTTGCGACCGATAAGTATTTGCAACATGTCATACAAGGTGGTTACCAAGGTCTTAGCTAATCGTTTGAAGGTGATTATGGAGAAGTGATGCGTGAGCATCTTGTCTTTCTTTTTCTAGTGAATTTGCATCTAATTTGTTGAATTTAATTAAGAATTAATTATATTTTAGCCACTATGGATGCTATTTTGAGTTTTGTACAATTTTATTTATGTTAGGTAGCATTTGGAGGGATTTGATGAAGTTTCTGCAGAGAAAAAGAAGAAAACCAAAGAGATGACCAGCGAAGACCGACGCGGACGCATGGCTCACGCGACCGCGCGAAATGGAGAAATTGCAATGACGCGATCGCGTGCCTGACGCGAACGCGTGGACTAGAATATGCACAAATGACGTGAGCGCGTGAACGATGCGGACACGTCACATGCGCGATCTGCAATAATACAGAAAACGCTGGTTACGATTTCTGGGCTGTTTTTGACCCAGTTTCAAGCCTAGAAAACACAGATCAAATTAGGATTAGTAATAAATAGGAACTCTGTACATTTAGACAAGTACATAGATTATTTTACTAGAACCCTTATTTTTCTTCTCGGAACCATGAGCAACTAATCCTCCATTGTTAAGGTTAGGAGCTCTGTCTATTTTCATGGATTGATTCGTTTGATCTTTTTAATTTAATCCATGCCTTGATTTATATTTCAATAATTGTTTTCGTTCTTTATTTTATGAATATGGGTGGAACGGAAGTATGACCCATATTCTAATTGAGTTCTTGTAAAACTTGGAAAATCTCTTTACTTGAACAATAGCTTGAAAACATATTATACTGAATTTATAATTGTTTGTATTTAACGGGATACGTGACATATAATCCCTTTATTTTTGGATAATTAAGATTCTTTTGGCATATAAACTAGAAATTAATCATCACCCTCTAATTGGAATTAATTGACCAAGGAATTGGCAGTTGATAAATTTTAGAGGAGATTAGGAAGGTCTAAGGAATTAGGGTCTAGTCACATATAGTTTACCATGAAATTAAATCTTGCATGATTAAATTAATTAGTAATAAAAGTTAATCCGGAAAAATAGATAACTCTGAAACCTTAACTGCCTTCTTAATATTTTATTCCCAACTTATTTACTTGTCTGTGTTTAATGCTCTTTGAATACCAAAACACTCTTTTATGCTTGCCTAACTAATCCTATCAAACGCTATTGTTGCTTGATCCATCAATTCTCGTGAGATCGACCCTTACTCACGTAAGGTATTACTTGGTACGACCTGGTGCACTTGCCGATTAGTAGTGTGGGTTGTAAAATACCACACCAAGAAGTTAGTGAGACCCACCCAATACAACTTTGTTCTAGGACGTCATAGCTTTGACAACATTATTATCAGTCAAGAAGTCATCCACTCTATGAGGAATAAAAAGGGCACAAAAGGATGGATGGCCATCAAAATTGATCTAGGAAGGCCTATGATATGCTTAAATGGAGTATCATTCAAGATATGCTTGTTGATATTGGTATTCTCTCTCACATTATAAATCTCATCATGTCTTGTATTACCATGGCTAGGATGAGGCTGCTTTGAAACAGAGAAGAGTTAGAGAAATTCATTCCATCCAAGGGCATTTAATAAGGGAATCCTATCTTTCCATATATTTTTGTCCTTTATATTGAGAGGTTGTCTCAGCTTATTAATGTTGCAGTTGAGCATGGCTTCTGAAAATTGATCTATCTCAAGAGGAATGGCCCCCAGATCTCTCATCTGTGCTTTGTAGATGACCTTATTCTCTTTGCTGAAGCGAGTGTAGACCAAGCAAATATTATTACAAGATGCCTTAAAGCCTTTTGTACAAGCTCTAGATAAAAAGTCAGTCTTGACAAGACGCAAGTTTTCTTATCCAAAAATATTGTGAATCATGTCAGGATTGGAGTAAGCGAAGCCCTCCATTTTGCTAGGACGGACAACCTTGGGAAATATCTAGGGGTTCCCCTACTGTACTTCAAATGTTCTTTCAATGACATCATCAATAAGCTCAATTCCAGAATTAATTCATGGAAGGTTTCCTCTGTCTCTCTAGCTAGAAGAACTACCTTGGTGAAATCCATTCTCTCTTCTATTTCTTTATATATTATGCAAATTGCTTTACTTCCAACTGCTATTTGTAATGCTATTGATTGTAAATACAAGAGTTTCGTTTGGAGAGATACCAACCAAGCTAGAAAAATTCATCTTCTGAGTAAGAAAAAAGTAGGCAAGCCAAAGAAGTCAGATGGCCTAGGAATTCTTCAAGCAAGCAAAATGAACTAAGCCCTAATGATGAAGAAAGGTTGGGGCTTTATAGCTAAAAAGGATGCCTTGTGGACCAAATTTCTTAAAGAAAAATATGATGCCGGCAATGACATTATTTCTATTGTTGACCAGAGGAGAAATAGATCAAATCTTTGAAAAAGAATATGTAGTTCTTAGCCGGAAGTTTAACAACACAACATATGGAGAATTGGAGATGGTTACAAAATAATTTGTTTTTGGAACCATAATTGGGTCCCAAATTTGGGAAAATTAGAGTCGTATGCTCTCCAGTAAATGCTGATATTAATCATGGCAGTAATTTGATGGATTTTTGTCTATTTCAAGACATTGAGATATAAACAAGTTAAAAGGTTGCCTGCACGAGGAGGTAGTCCAAAGGATCGCTGTCATGTCACCACCTTTCCCTTGAAAACAGTTAGATCATATTGCTTGGAGCCTCTCGAATGATGGTTCTTTCCAACTTAAGGGGGCCTAACGGACCCTCATGGATCACTTTATCCAACCGAGTAAAGTCTTCAACCTCATCTGAAAATGGCATGGCCCTGAGTGCATAAGATTATTCCTTTGGCTAGTCGCTCACGGTGCCATCATCACCAACGCATAAAGGAGATGGTGCCACCTGACCAACGCAACTGTGTGTCCCCGGTGCAATAGTCATGATGAGATAGTCTTACACACTCTTAGGGACTGCGATTTTGCTAAGATTGTTTAGTGTTCCTTTCTTCCTTTGAGTTGGAACAGGGAGCTCTTTAATTCTGATCTGCCGGAATGGCTTTTATGAAACCTCTCACAAGACCATAATTGATAAATCACTTTCAGCATGGCTACCTCTTCTCTCTGGTTCACCCGAAACAAAATGATTTTTGACAATATGTTGACACCTCCCTACACAATTCTTGAACATATCAAAACAAGGATTGATGAGCTGAACCGACTCTCCAAATATATTCCACAATTGTTCATTCATCGTGTCAGCCACGAATGCTATATTTGCTGGAATCCTCCACAGGAAAACATAATCAAACTCATGTTGAAGACTCTTTCTTGAATCACTCCAATAATGCATCATGTGGTGGTATTTTTTGGAATCACCTAGGAGACTTTTTAAAGAGTTTCTGGTGTAATCTTGGGAGTTACTCAATTATGCATGCTGGGCTCTGGGGGATTAATTACAGACTCCAAATAGCAATGGCTAATAATTATAATATTTTTATTGTGGAGTTTGATTCTGCAAAAGCATTAAAGATCATAACCCAAGGGTGTATTGTTGCCCATCTCTGTACTAGTGTGCTCCCCTTGTGAAAGATATCGAGATCAAGTCCGCCAGAGTCCTCAACATTACATGGATGCACATTCCTCGTGAGGAAATTTTGCCGCTGATCATCTTGCAAAGAAGGGACAAAACCTTCTCCTTAGCCTTCACACCTTTGATGTTGCACCCTCTGATATTAGTCATATCTTAGCTTTTGTTTGTTCGGCACTCTTATATTAAGAGGTTTTAGTTAGTTTCTTTTTCTTTTGGGGTCTGCAGACCCCGAATTCATCCCAAAAAAAAAAAAATACAACTCAATCCCTTATAATTTTTGTAAAAATCTATATGAACAAAGATATATTCTGTATCACCATATTTAAATAAAGCCAAACAAAAACTCTAAAAAGTTATCGAAAAATATCAACAAAAAAAATCTATATTATTATAATAAATCTTACATCACATTTGAGAATTACACAAAAAAATAAATCATACCAAAATATAATCAAATTAACTCAAAATCCTAATTATGATAATTTTCACAAAATATCATAAATAACTCAATCAATACTAGGTCAATCTAAAAATGAATTAAATTAGTGCAATTGTTTGAGAATCTATCAAGTTCTAAAAGCTCTTGTCCAAATGTAAATTATCAAAAATTTAGAAAAAAGACATATTGGTACTGACTTTTTAAATTTTTGACAAATACATTCCTGACAAAATTTAAATACAAAAAAGTCCCTGATTTTAACAAACGGAGGACAATTTAGTCCTTCCGTCTATTTTCCTCTCATACATCAAACGGAATTGGCTGACGTGGCTGAAACGGTGTCCAGGTGTCCGTTACGGTGCCACGCTGGAAGGAAAATAAAGTTTGAAGGACAAATAAGTCATTGACGTCATTTTACAAATAAAGTTCGAAGGACAAATAGGTCTTTGAGAATTTTTTTTTCAAAATTAATAAACTCATTTCCTAAATTCTCTCATCTACCTCTCTCCATTTTTATATTTCTCTCTACTATTTTTACTCTATATATAATTATATTTTATATTAGTAATTTGACAAATCAAAATATGTCATTTGATATTTTTTTACAATTAAAATATTTTAAATGTAAAAGTATACACATTAAATTATTTTAAATTTTAGATAACGAATATTAAAATTAATTATTAATAAAAAATTAGACTTTTTCATATAAAAATAATAACTAAAAATCTTTTTATTTAATTTTTTATCTGCGGATATCTTGGTCTTCTTAGTAAAAAACTTTTGTCAACTTACGACTTTTTTGTAAAAGTAGTTTGATTTTATAAATATTTTGTGTCATGCATAATTTATACTGTTAGAACAAAGTGAACTATAATTTAAAAAAAATATATTCTCGTAATGTTATTATGGATAAAAATACTAGTTCTAATATAATACACAAATGCACTAATGCTAACTTAATACATGAATGATGCACAAATGAACTAATGCTAACTAGATGCATAAACGAATTGATGCTAACTAATACCATTAGTATGATGAAAACTGAACTAATGTAATTTAACAAATTCTAATATAATACACAAATGCACTAAAACTGAACTAATGCAATTTAAGAAAAAAAAGTAGAAACAAAACAAGCCCAATTTCTGTAATTTTAATACAAATAATTTAAATTGTAGAATACAACAGGTTAACTAGATTTCAAAATACAAGCATAATTTTATAAACTAAATTCTCATAATAAAAACATAATAGAAGCATAATGAAAAAAAAAATTCTCAAGGACCTATTTGTCCTTCAAACTTTATTTGCAAAATGACGTTAATGACTTATTTGTCCTTTGAACTTTATTCCCCTTCCAGCGTGGCACTGTAACGGATACTTGGACACTGTTTTAGCCACGTCAGCCAATTCCATTTGGTGTATGAGAGGCAAATAGACGAAAGGACTAAATTATCCTCCGTTTGTTAAAGTCAGAAACTTTTTTATATTTAAATTTTGTCAAAAATATATTTGTTAAAAATTAAAAAGATCAGGAACCTATCTATCTTTTTCCCAAAATTTTAAAACAACTTTCACCACCTATGCAAAAGATAAAAAGATTTTTATTTAGACAAATAATTAATTAATCTATCAATTCTATTTCCATACCTAATATATGATCTGTAATGCTTCACCATTTGAATAGAAATTAGAAACAAGTATCACAATGATGTTAGCAAGAGTTAGAATTACTTAAATATTATTAAGAACACAATTTAAAGGCCTTGCCACCTTGAATATCTTTTAAAATTTAGAACCTATCTCCTTCACTCAACAAGAATATGAATTATCACAATCTTCATTAATATAGGATGAAACCTAGAATAGTAATAATATTTTACTTAAAAAAAATTCTCATAGAAAACAAAGAATATAAACAACACAAAACGAGCTGAATTCATGGCAAGACACTGCAAAATGAGGTACACTCATGGTAAAATGTTGCAAAACTATTTTCTTTTCAAGGCAAACACACTAAAAATATAGAAAATAAAAACCAAGAGTAGTAAATGCACGAGAGAAAAAATGACTAAAACAACGATAATAAGTTACCCTTGAGGCCTTGACACAGTGATGCCGGCGATAACAAAGAATAGCTCCTAGCGGTAACAACGAAAGGTGAAGCTTAAACAAAGACGATAAGCTGTATGTAGATCCGATAAATTATAAAAAAAAGGACGAAAAAACAGAAAAATTCTAATCTATTAAAAAACGAGATGAAATTAGAATAGAAAAATTTGAATAAGGATAAATTTAAAAAAAATATTATTAAAATTTTAATTTTAGTTTTTTTTATAATATTTCTATGTTTTAAAGGTATTGAAATTCAAATTATTTTTTTTTAGTTTTTTATGGTATTTTTTAACCCAACAAGTCAAAGACTAGTCCGTTGTGAATCTAAATTTCATTTAAGAATCTATCGCTTACTTAAACAAACGAATGAACTGACTACTCAAACCCAAATTGGTTTCAAACTAAAATTTTAGTTACATTCTCTTATCACCAAAGATGCCGAGGCCCAGTCTTCTCTCCCAATAGCAAACAAACGCAGCCCAAGAGGGGGAGAAAAGTGAACTGAAATTTCAGCATCAGTGTTTGAGTGGTGTCCCTCTGCGTCTCATTAGGTAGTTGGAATAAACGCGGCAGCAGTCATGGATGACCTTCCAGAATCTTCCTCTAAAGGCACCAAACGCCGCCGCATGGATGATTCCGCCGCCGACGCCGCAACCTCCTCGTCACTGCGTACGCACGTTTTCTTCTTCTTCTTCGCCTCTCTCTCTCTCTTTCTCTCTCTTTCTCTCTCTCTCTCTCTCTCTCTAGGTTGAATTTTTGTGAATTCGAGCATATTTTGCAGAGGACGATCTCACATTCAGCGATACGCTCGTCGCGCTCCAAATCATGCGAGCTCAGTTCCCTGACATTGATAAGGTTTGCTTCCTCCTTCTGCGAACACTTCCTAGTTTGATTTTGATTCATCTTCAGCATCTCTCTCTCTCTGTTTTATAATGAACTGGCTGTTAGTTATTTGTGTTGAGTATAAAACTATATTATGCTAGGGTCCATTTGGTTAGTGTCATATAGACACAAATACATAGAGATTTTGTTTTAGCATTTAGAATCTGAAACATAGAAGGAAGAGTCTGCGTGTCCTGTCTCACCTTGTCTCTCGATCTAAACGCAGTGTTAGTTCTCAAATTTGTGTTTGAAAGATACTCAGGATAGTGAATTACTCTTTTAGGTATTTATTGTATCAAGTCCGATCTTTATAGTATTAAATGAACTATCCTTATAAGTATCAAAATGATGGGTAGGATAGGTGTAAATTGGGGAACTAAATTGATATTGATATCTTATAACATTCTCAAAATCGCATTCGAACTTACTTCATGTCATGTATATATTTGATTTGTTGGACTAGTTCAAGTATTTACTAGAAGAGGTTTATTTTGATATAGTGCCAATAATTGCTTCCATCGTGAATTAATCATATATTTTTTACAGCATTAAAGTCGTTATTATAGGATTCAAACACATCTAATGGTATGTCAATGTTTGATTCAATGATAATATGAAAAAGCTTTTAAGGTGATATCAAAATTTAATCCTTTGTTATTCAAGTGCCATGTAACATTGTTGTAATTGAGTGCTACATAACATTATATGGTTGGACTTGGATGAATTATTGCATGTTACTTGAGTGCATTAAAGGTGGTTGTACTAGTGTATATCTTTAATTTCTATAATAAAGGAAGATTAGGTATTTAGAAAAGAATACACTTTTTATTTGATAGCAAAATACAACATATACCTAAATGAAGGTTGGTCATATTGTGAGTTAGAGTAAGCACAATCCTTTCTGATACTTTTAAAGCATGCGAATTTTAGTTGTGTTTATTGTAATAGATTTAAAGTGTCAATAATTGACGTTTGAATTTTGCAGGTTTCGGTTCAGCCTTTTATATTAAAATCCCAGTTGTATAGCAGTGTAAAGGACAGAACGCAGGTGGACAGGGAATTGGAGGTCTGATAAATTTCATAATCTTTGTGCTTTAATTTGCTAAACATCAAAGCTTTGATGGATACGTGGTAATTGGGTGATATATCTTGTTTGTGCAATGTGCAGTCTCTAAGGAGGGACAAAGTTCTGCGTATTTTCAAATTAAATACTGGACAAGATGATCATGCTATAATGTTTTTGGATGACTACATAAAGCAGGTTAGTTTGTGTTATTATGATTCCAACTTTCAGGAATGCAGTGTTGGGCCATAGTATAAAATGTTCATTCTAGTTTTAGTGCTACTGAATTGTCCCCATCTTGGATGTCTTAGTTTATTTCCTTTTTGATTTAAGAATGTAGTTCACTACAATATGAGTTGTTTCTGCTGACCTATTTATGCTTCTGAAAGGACTGTCACTGAAATGTTCCAGTTATCTTTTCTGACTATTGATCCATAGATAGATCAAGTTTTTAAAAGAATGGAAGGAAAGAAAGAAATGGAAGATGAAGTTTTTGGGTGGTTCAAAAATTATGTTCTGGATTTGAAGCTGGAAACTGGCATTGAACATCAGGAGCTTGTGAGTGAGATTCACTAATAAGCTTATTTATACCATATAATAATTCCCAGTTCTGTTTATTACACTGTCTACTCTATAACAAATCCTTGTAATATGGCAAATGCCTTTACTTTGGAAGAATCGGAATGCTAAACATAGGAGTGTCAAGTGCATCATACAGATTTATATTCAGATATACTAATATAAAAGATGATATTTTCTGATTTATCAGCTCAAAATCTTTGTACTTTGTTATCTCAGGGAATTTACTGAATCAATTTCTATAATTAGCGAAGTGTGCTTCTTGATGCAGTGCTCACTCTTGTCACTTGGGGGGAAGGTGAAGGACAGCCACATCACCCTTTTAATTAATGCCGGTGTCATTGTGAGTAAACATGAAATATAAAAGCTCTGTTTACTTTTTTTATTCATTGGTTGGCCGTAGTTACCCTTCTGTAGTTATAACTATATTTATGTTTGTACAATTGTACATACTAGATAGAGTATGAAGTCTTTGAGTGAGTGATTAAACAAAGAGGGCAACCACATTAGATATTTTTGGGAGGAAAGTTTTTTGTAGTTTCTTCACAAATTGGGAAAGTCCGAAGACAATGATACATGACAGTTTTCTAATTTTCTTTGATGGATTACATAATGTCATAAGGGATTTTGAAACTTTTGCTTCCTTTTAGTGATTAAACTTTAATAGTATTTTTAATTATTATCTCTTCTCAATATACCAAAATGCTTGCTAAGAACAATCACAAGACTAAATGTTACTTGGTTTTCTGAGAAGTATGATACAGCTGTTTATCTTGTATTCTATTTCTATGCAAATGGTGCCCAATTTTACACATATTCATTTCTTTTCTATCTCTTTCTTTTGGTACAAAATAAATAATTTGTTTCATTAGGGATATTAAGAAAATTGTACCATTCAATAATGCACTTTTTATGCTTTCTGTTGTCACTGTTAAGCAGTATTGTCTGCAATGAGAATGTTGTAACCTTTCTCTATCATTTCATGCTTTAAGATGCAACAAGATATAGCAAACTTTTTCTTTGGTTAAGCAAATTGTGCACGTCCTCCTATTGTTGGATATACAGAACTTCACTTTATAGGTTCCAGGAATACTTGTCAACACAAGATTCCTGTGGAAAACTTGTGTAGTTTTATGTTGATTATCTCCTTCATATATCTATTTTTGACTACAATGCTGTATGATTATATTCTTTTTTCATCTTAATATTTATGTATAATTTTATTGCATGCTTTCCAGATTCGACAGCTTATTGATCCAAACATGTATTGGTTTGCAATCCCAAATGTTGGCACACTTCTTAAGGGTCTGGCTCAGGTATGAAGATTTAATGTTTACTGTATTTTTCTGTATAGATACTCATGATATAGTTTGATCTCTGTATGTTCCAAGTTAAATTGCATAATATGTTTATTGTACTTTAAGGTGACTTCAACTACGTTTTTAATATTTGAACATGTAAACAATCGGGGTTTTGTCTAGGAATTAGTTTGACACCCTTTCTAATTCTGAAATCTCAATTACTGACTAACTAATCCCCTCCACTCCCTCTATTTAACTGACTTCTCTAAGTGACCAACCAAGGAGAGTGAAACAAAGGGAAGGATATAAATTCCCTAAAAAGTACTTATTTTTATTGAGTTTGTTTCAATTTATTTTCCAAACTTATATTTGTCTTAACACAATATGTCATATATTTAGTTATGTTAATATGTGGAACTTGTTAATTCCTTAAAATTATATGGCATTATATTTTCTTGTTAATAAATAGAAGAAAATTGCGCCAATGAGTTATAACTCTCCTGCTAGAAGGCCTATTGTATATTTTATCATAACTCTCATCTCTACTCTACTAAGTAAATCTTTAACCTCTTTTATCCATTTTAACTCCATCTAGAATTTTGCAAATTTCAATCTGAATTCTCAAAATACAATTTGCATCAGGTACTTTAGTAAGCATAAATTACAACATAGGAAAATATTTAGTCTCTTGGTTGGGATGTGATTTAGTAGTTACTTGGATTTGATGGTATTTCAGATTTGTACTCTTTACCAAAATGATACTTATGCATAATTATTTTTGAAGATCATGAGGAAATAGTTTTGAGATCACATTAAAATTGTTCTCACTTTGTTGTTCAGGGTAGAAATGAACTTATTTCACTTCTCAGTCGTCGTAGATATAAGGAGATGATGTTAGCCACCTTGGAGAAGAAGCGTCTTCGAATGTCTCCACTTGATATGAGATTTCATCTTCGTGACTTGATTGGTTCCGGACATCTCAGAACTGACCATACACCAACTGGTTTAATCATTCGACTCTCAAAAGATTGAGATTCAGAGAGTCCTAGATGTGCTTTGATCCATCAAATGAATTCAAGAAGAGGTTCAGTTATCTATGCTTTGGATTTAGATATAATTGGTACACCAACTTGGATAAAAATGATAGCCATCCTTGTTGATCAAGAGACCAGACTCAAAATGGACCACTTGATTACCTGTGTAAGCAAATCTTTTTTAATTTCCAATTGTCTTTTCATGGGGCAAATTGTTTAACCAGCATTTTCATTATCCCCCTTTAAAAATAGTGTGAATGTGAACAGTAATGATTAACTAAAGTACTTATGTTCATGTAAGTTCATGTGATTTGCAGGTTACCGGAATCAATTATGAACTATCTGACCAGGCTGTGTGCTTTTAGGGCTGCTACTTCGATTCTTATTGGTATGACAGTTATTTATTTTGTATGAATCTCTGAGTACCCACGACCAGTTTTCTAAATATTCAATTCAAATTATAGTTGGTTAACTTAAAAGTGATATCTGATATGAGAAAGTCCCATGACCAAACAATCATTACCCAAGTTCTCTAGTTTTAAATTGTTACTTGGAGCAAAACTTCTAGTTCATTTTATTTGTCACTCTTACTACTTACCACTAAATATTTATTACAAGATTTCCAATTCTATTTTTTGCATACAATTCTCAGCACAATTAATGACACAAAGGGAATTAGTTTAAGAGAAGTGGGCTAAGTTTTGTGCGAACTTTACCCATAAAGTCTAGGGTTAGGGCTTAAGCTCACTCGGACAGAGATCGAGCCGTTTACATTCCAGGTCATATGGTTTAGGTTTTCTCACTTATCTTTTTCAATTTTAAAAAATGAAATATTAGTATAACAATTATATAACAAATCATAGTTGATAAATATAGGATATTTGAGGAAACATATTCCTAATTAATCATTGCGGGATCTTCTAGTGTATGGTGTTGGATTGTTGGATAATACTTTTTTCTAATGAAGTGAACTTTCACATCTTTGAGGATTAAAACAATACTTAATTCTTAACTTTGATTAGTGTATATTATGGCTATGTCCATCTTCATGTTTTTTTTTTTCTTTTTTAAAAATGGAATGGAAAAGAAGAATTTTTCGAGAGATTTGAGCTGGGTTAATATTTTTGAAAAATTATACAAGGATAAATTCAAAGAATAAGTTAATTACAAATTAATTCTACCGCAGTTAAATATTAACTTTGGTTAACTTTGGGTAACTCAGATCAAGTGTGGTTAATGATCAAATTAAAAAATGAGAAATTCTTGGGCTCAGCAATTTTTAGTAATTTTAGTTATTGGTCAACATAAACACTAAATTGTCATTTTAATAATTTATGTATGTAAATTCTAAAAAATATGGGTATAAATTGTATTGATTTATGAGTGTAAACTGTATTGATTCATATGTGCAAAACTTTAGTAAATATAGGTGTAAATTATATACTTGTGTGCAAAACGTCCGGAAATATGAGTGTAAATTATTGCTAATTAAGTATTAGTCAAAAATAATAATATTTATTAGTTATGTAATATCACTCTTAGAAAAAATAACCAATCAACAATTGACATATTACAAAAGATAAATTATAAATTAATTTAAAGGGGGTTAACTAGAATTTAGAAACCACGGATGAGATTAGGGGAAGAAAAAATTTAGAAACCACATATGAGATTAGGTGAAGAAAAAATATAGGTAACCAATTAGAGGTCCAGCATCTAAGATTTTAAAATTAAAAAATAAACTACAACCTAATTTTAAAATTAAAAAAAAACTTTTGCGCACACAAAAAAGTAAAAAACACGTGTCCTATTATTCCAACTCATAACACTTTGGAACTCTTCTGCTGTCGTGACTCGTGACGTTGCCTCCTCATCACTCTCTGCGCCGTCGAACCCTCTTGGTCCTTCAGTTGTCGCGCTACCACACACCCGCGCCTCCTCTTCCAAACAATTCTTGTCGCGACGCCCATCTTCTCGCGCAAGAACGGCACGATTGCGATCTCTCTCTCCTCTTCTGTCGCCACATCGCCTCCCCTTCGCTCTCCGTGTTGTCGGCCCCTCCTGGTCGCCGGTCATCGCGCCACCGCATACCTGCGCCTTCTTCCAAAACGCTTCTCACTGTGACGCCCATTTCCTCACGCAAGAATGGAGCGGCCACCCCCTCCATCTCTTCACACAGATTTTTTTTTCTTCTTGGTTTTGGATAATTTATTTTACTAATTTTGGATTTTCTTTCTCCTATATTTTAGATTTTTTTTGTGTTTTGCATAATTTTTTTTTGTTTTACAAAGGAGCCCTAAGGCCGAAAAAGGAAAAAACTAGTAAACTCTAGGAAAATACAGTCCACTACAATCAGCTAAAACCAACAAGAAAATTTGGCTATGGGGTTGTTCATAATAGGCTTCATGATAACTCAAGTTCAGAATGAGGTTGGCTAGCTCATCAGCTATTTGATTGTCTTCCAAGTAGTAGGGATGTCAATGGAGCGGGGCGGGGGCGGAGATGTCTCTGTGCACCCCATCTCCGCCCCCAGAATTAATCCCCGTCCTTGTTCCGTTCTCCACCATAGGAGAATAATTGTTCCTATCCCCGCTCCCTGCGTTTTTCGCTTTTTCTAGGGGCCCCATTCTTCATCTCCTTATGTTTAACATTTATATGGAAATTATAATAAAAAATATAAGTTTAGAAATATAACATAACAAATCATAGTTCATAAAATAAAATCTTGAACAATAGGGTTAGGATTTTTCAATGAATGAAATTACTAAAAAAAAACCCTATATTAGAAATAAAGAGGGTTATTAAGTAAGTTCGAAAATTCGGAGAATTATCGAGGATGGGCAGGGATCCCACTCGGGTCCCTGCGCCTGTCTCAAGAGAATTTCGCTTCTCATTCTCATCTCCACGAAAAAAAATTCTCCACCATTGGAATCCATTCGGAGAGGTCCCCGCGGAAATCCCGTCTCCTGGAGATTTTTGACACCCCTACTCGATAGACATGTCTTAGCTCCACTCTTTAGTTACGACTAAGGAGATTAGATATCCATCTAATAATACGTGTTAGAGTAGGATGCTTACAAGGGTATTTCTAATCATCTCAATAGCACCTTTGGAATCAGACTCAACAATAAGCTTCTTGATCTCCCTCTCCCAAGTTATTTCCAAGCCTCGAAAAATAGCATTAATTTCTGCTTCAACAGCATCTTTTGATATTTCTTTTCTTAGTCTTTGTATGTTCTTTTTCCAATCATTTTGAATGTCTCGTTTTATTAGGTTTTAGACTTTTTTAAATGATTTTAGATATCTCGTTTTTCTTAGATTTTGAATGCTTCTTTTTGTTACGTTTCAAATGTTTTTTTTTATTAGTTCTTGGATATTCTTTTTACAAGGGCATTCTTTTTCTTTTTGTAGATTTTGGATGATTATTTTTATTTTTTGGATGTTTATTTCTCCTAAGTTTCGGATATGTCTTTTTTTATATGTTTTGAATGTTTTTATATGTGTTTTGTTTTTGGGATTTGGACGATCTTTTTAATAGTTTTAGATGTCCTTTTTCTTAGTTTTCAGATGTTATTTTTCCAATATTTTGTATGTCTCGTTTTGTTAGGTTTTGGACTTTTTAAAATAATTTTAAATATCTCTTTTTTTGTTAAGTTTTGGATTTTTCTTTTTATTACATTTTAGATATTTCATTTTATTAGATTTTGAATATTATTTTTACAATAATTTTAGATGTTTGTTTTCATTTAGGTTTAGATATTTTTCTTTTTAAAGTTTGGATGTTTCTTTTTATTTGGTTTTAGATGTTTCTCATAATGATTTGAATTCATATTTCTTGAGTAAAGTATCATTTTTGTCCCTAATGTTTGGGGTAAGTCTGAAAGTTGTCCCTAACATTTAAATCATCCTATTTAAGTCCCTAACATTTCAAAATTGACTCAATGTTGTTCTGCCATTAGAGATCTGTTAACGGAATTGACGGTGGACAAAATTAAGACGATTTTGAAACGTTAGGGACTTAAATAAGATGAAACTTTAGGGACAGAAACGATATATAGAAATAAATTTTAATTTTATCCTTCACTAATATCAATCTTTTACGGTACATAGTCATTCAATTATTTTTTAATCACATCTAAGTAAATTATACTTAATCACATTACTTTAATTCTAAATAATTTTTTTTTTTATAATTTTACTCTTAAAGATTTTTACTCATCATGAAATGTTTGTAGAATGACTAGAATCACATTACTTTATTGTATATGTATCATTTTTTTCACCCACAAATCTATGTACTAATCATTCTACAAGTATTTTATGATGAGAAAAAATTTTTAAGAGTAAAATTATAAAAAAAATAAATTTATTTAGAATAAAAGTAATGTGATTAAGTATGATTTATTTAGATGTGATTAAAAAAGTAAATGAATAACTATGTACAGTAAAAAATTGATATTGTTGAAAGATAAAATTAAAATTTATTTCTATGTATCGTTTTTATCCCCAACGTTTTCGTCCTATTTAAGTTCTTAACATCTTAAAATCGTCTCAATTTTGTCCCGCCGTCAATTTTGTTGACAAATTTCTAACGGCAAGACAATATTGAGTCAATTTTGAAACATTAAGGATTTATATAGGACGATTTAAATGTTAAGGACAATTTTAAGACTTATTCCAAATATTAAAGACAAAAATAATACTTTACTCCATATTTCTTTCAAAGAGAAAGTTCAAAAAAAAAATTACTGATTGGCCTAGTCTTTGTAATTATAAATATCTAATAAATATAATTATAAACCAAATTTTCATTCAAAATATAAGTATAAATATTCTCTCCAAAGCAAAATAAACATAATCCAAAACATAATTATAAATATTGTCTCCAAAATAACATAAACATAATTCAAAACACTCAATTTTTATCTTCATACTCTTGTAAGTTAGGTTGGGGGAAGTTAGGTTTTAGGAAAAAATTGCAAAAATACCCCCTCACTAAAAAAAACCTTAGCCCGGCGGAGAAGCCCGCCCCGCCCCGCCAAAGCCCGCCAAAACCCGCGGTTTAAGCGGTGCGGGTTAGGCGGGCTTTTGCTAATTGGCGGTCCCGATTTTCCAGCCCAGCCCGCCTTTTTTGGCGGGTTACGCGGGCCGGCCCGACGGGTTTAGGCCCGTTTGCCACCCCTAGCCTCCCCTATTGGTTATTGTATAATTTTTTAAAAAGATTCAAATAATGGCAGGTCACTTTTTGAAAATTTCACATATGCATAAAAGAAAAGACAATAAATATGAAAAAAATAGTGGTCTCAAACAATTGCATAACATTTCATTTAATTTTAGAGAAAAAAAATAACAAATGATGCTTGATAATTATCCAAAAATAATGTGGCTTTCAATAAAAAGTAATACTCTTTTTGATTATGGATCTTTATTTTTATGAGACTGGCTAGATCTTCCGTTAATATTTTTTTTTGGGTTAACAGAATATGCCTACATAGCACATTAATTCTAAGAATAGTCTTATTTACTTAAATGTGGTGGTATTTTCTGTGATTTTTGAATGTATGATATGAACAGTGCATATTTGAATTTGAATCAAGAGATGTTGATGTATAAGGAACATGAATTTAGAGAATTATTATGACTTCTCTGAAATAAACAAAAATTTAATCCTTGAAAAAAAAGAAACAGCAAAAGAAAAAAATATATAAATTAAATAATAATAATAATAATAAAAGCAAGGTCCAAGGCTCTGAGCATCAATGACTATGGAGGTCAGACATGATTAAAAGCTCAAAGAGTTGTTTCCCTAGTCATATGTTTGTGGTGTGATTGTGTCAAATAATCCTTGAGACAGAACACTTAGAGTCGAGACCAAGTGCGTTTAATAAAGTATGCCAAAGGCTTTGAGCACCACTGTCTGGGAGTAACTGAAAGAAAAATCAGAACTCAAAGGGAGTTCTCCAGTTAAGTGCTTGTGGTGTTTTTGTGTCAAGTAACTCTTGAGACAAAACATTTAAAGTCACGGCTAGGCTCAAGGTGCAAAGCACCAAAGAAAAATAAATTAAAGTAAATGTTGCTGTGTTCAAGGATTAAACTGAAATGTAAAGATCAGAGAATTCATAATATCATCTGGATTCTAATTCTGAATGACAATAACATTCTTGATTCAAAGGAGAGTGAGATACCAAACCTATTTAGGATTACAGTTATAAACCCCACTATAAAAAGAGACATAAGCTTAATCGAACTCTCATTCTCATGCAAATTCACATCCTAAGCCTATATTAGTTTTGGTTGCTTGAGAACAAGCAACAGTTTAAGTTTGGTGTTGTGATGCATGAGCATATTATCTATCTTTTCCTAGTGAATTTGCATCTAATTTGTTGAGTTTAATTAAGAATTAATTATATTTTAGCCACTATGGATGCTATTTTGAGTTTTGTGCAATTTTATTTATTTTAGATAGCATTCGGAGGGATTTGATGAAGTTTCTGCAGAGAAGAAGAAGAAACCAAAGAGATGACCAGCGAAGGCCGACGCGGACGCATGGCTCACGCGACCGCGCAGAATGGAGAAATCGCAATGACGCGATCGCGTGCCTGACGCGAACACGTGGACTGGAATCTGCATATATGACGCGAGCGCGTGGACGACGCGGACGCGTCACATGCGCAATCTGCAATAATTCAGAAAACGCTGGTTACGAATTTCTGGGCTATTTTGACCCACTTTTCAGCCCAGAAAACACAGATTAGAAACTATAGAATGGACAAAGCAAGTGGTCCCCATCCATCAACTGAAAATCTGTTAATTAATTCGAATTTAAATTCAAATATTATCTTTTAGGAAAAGATGTTATCTTAATTTAAAATATTAGATTTTAAATTAATTAGGATTAGTTATAAAAAGGGGAGACTTCTCTTCTATTAAAGGACATTACATTACATTAGAGGGATTCCATTAGAGAATTCTATACTAATTTTCTCTCTTTTCCATAAGCAACTAATCCTCCACTGTTAAGGTTAGGAGCTCTGTCTATTTGTATGGATTGATTTTATTACTTTTTCTATTTTAATTTATGTTTTGGATTTATGTTTAAGAATTGTTTTCGCTCTTTATTTTATGAATTTGGGTGGAACGGAAGTATGACCCTCTTTCTATTTGAGTTCTTGTAAAACTTGGAAAAGCTCTTTACTTGAACAACAGCTTGAAAACATATTCTCCTAAATTTTAATTATTTGGATTTAATGGATACGTGACATATAATCCCCTTATTTTTGGGTAATTAGAGTTTTTGTGGCATGCAAACTGGAATTTGATCATGTACCCTTTAATTGGAATTAATTGACCAAGGAATTGGCAGTTAATGAATTTTAGAGGAGACTAGGAAGGTATAAGGAATTAGGGTCTAGTCACATATAGTTTGCCATAAATTAAATCCTACATAATTAAAATAGTTTGTAAGAAAAGTTAATCCGGAAAAATAGATAACTCTAAAGCCTTAACTGTTTATCCATATTTTATTCCCAATTTATTTAATTGTCTATACTTTTGATATTTTGAATTCAAACTTAAACCTTTTGAACATCTTAAAACCAATTTCTGCTTGTCCAACTAAGCCAATCAATCAAACATTGTTGCTTGATTCATCAATCCTCGTGGGATCGACCCTTACTCACGTAAGGTATTACTTGGTACGACCCGGTGCACTTGCTGGTTAGTAAGTGTGGGTTATAAATACCACATCAAGTTTTTGTAGTCTGACCTAAAGAGGTCGGTCGGCTTGTCGCTAAACATCCCGGATCGAACAGCTTGACCCAGCATATGAACAGTGCCCCTGCTTGAGTTCGATCTTTCTGTGAGATCGTGCTTTTCAGAGCTTCGATCTCTTTGGAAGTCGTGCTCAAGCATTTGTCTGGCTTGTTTCTTCATTGCTTTGCAATCTTTGTAGATTTTCTAGAGGTTTGGTACTTCACAGTCCAACCTCTTTTTAGTGGTAGTGTGGTTTTTCTACCCTTGCCTTCTGGATCACGCCTTACTTTAAGTTCTTGTTGACAACCCTCTGCTTTGGCGAAGTTATCCTTGCGGCTTGATATCCAGACTTTTAGTGTTTTGTCCAATGACTTTTTAGTGTTCTTTATATAGATCCCTTTTTTTAGTCTTGGATGATGTTCGTAGCCCTATTTGAGATTGTGCCTTCTTTGAGTGGAGTTGTATCCTTTTTGGCTAAGCGCATTTGAGTCTTAAGTTGTTTCCCAACCTTTTGGCTTGTTCTTTTTTGAAGTCGTACTTGCGCCTCTTCTTTTAGCTGACGTCGACCTGTATGACTTTGCCCCTGCTTGAGTTCAGACTTTTCCGTGAGACCGTGCTTTCAGAGTTTCAATCTCTTTGGGGAAGTCATGCTCAAGCATCCTGACCTTGGTCGATCTTTGAGTAGTTTCTCCTTGTGCGAGTCTGGTATTGCCCCTTTTACTTTGTTGAGGGGACTTTTCAGCCTTCTTTCGACTTGTTTGTCTTCGCTGTTCGGGCTTTTTAGTCATAATCCAACAACTTTTTAGGTAGTGTTCCGATGGAGAACTTTTTAATAGTCTGTTTGGATGACTTTTTAGCGCCGTTTTGATTTGTGCGTTTGCCTTTTAAGTAGTGTCTTTTTTCAAGACTTCGTACCTTTTAGCAAAGCATTCCTGGCCTTCCTCTGGCCATTTGCGAGATGTCTTTGTCCCTTTTTATGGATCTTTGTAGAGTGTTGGTACTTTGTTGTCCGACCTCTCTTGACCACTTTTGGTTTTGTCCACTTTCTGCTTGGTCGAGGTGGTCCTTGGGGCTAACTTGTCCGACGACTTTTTAGTGTTTTTGTAGAACACTTTTTAGTCATTCTGAACAATTTTGATAACCTTGTCGTGGAGCCATGGCTTTTTGGGCGGAACTATGTCCGTTTTAGCGCACGTTTTTCGTTGGTCCGTCTTCTTCTTGTCGGTCCAAGTTGTAGCTTTCGTTGGTCCGACTTCTTCTTGTTGGTCCAAGCTGTAGCTTTCGTTGGTCCGACTTCTTCTTGTCGGTCCAAGCTGTTGCTTTCGTTGGTCCGATCTCTTCTTGTCGGTCCAAGTTGTTGCTTTCGTTTGGTCCGACTTCTTCTTGTCGGTCTCTTCTGAGTTATGTCTGTAATCCTCTTTCTTGGACCTTGTTCAAGTCTCTTTCAGGGATTACTTTTATAACTTTTGTTGCTTGGGCCGACTTTGTCATGTCGGATCCTTCTAAGTTATTTCTGTAATCCTCTTGCTTGGACCTTGTTCAGGTCTCTTTCAGGGATTATTTTTATAACTTGTTTTGTAGGAGACCGACTTCGTTAGGTCGATCTCTTCTAAGTTATTTTTGTAATCCTCTTTCTTTGACCTTTGTTAGGTCTCTTTCAGAGATTACTTTTATAACTTGTTTTGTAGGAGCCCGACTTCATTAGGTCGATCTCTTCTAAGTTATAGCAATTCCTCTTTAATAGGGTTGGCCAGACCTCTTTCCAGGGATTTGCTGATAACTTGGGTTGACTTGGTCTGACTTTTTAGTGTCGGCCAGTCTTTTTAAGTTATTATATAGCAATCCATAAGACCTCGTCAGGTTCTTTTTGGGAACACTTTCGATAACTTCTTGCATTATTCTGTGTTCATCTTTGCCGATTTGTAGATGGTGGTTTCTGTCTCGGTTTGATCGTCCTTTAGGTGAATCACGTTTTCACCTTTGTCGGACGATCATTCCTATCAAGATCGTACAATGAATCTGTTCTTCACTTTCTGTTGATCTGTTGCTTTATAATTGGATGATGAATGCTTCAGATTAATGCGTCTTGGGAGTTTGTAGAGCAATGAATTTGGTTTTCACTTTGTGGACCTTTGTCAAAATCAAATGATGAATTTGGTTTTCATCATGGTCGGGTGGTGAAGTTGGTTTTCATCTTGCCGACTTGTCGCTTTGTAATCGGACGATGAATTTGATTTTCATCTTGCCGACTTTGTCGTGATCGGGCGATGAGTTTGGTTCTCATCTTGCCGACCTTGTCGTGATCGGGTGTCTTGGTAGGAAACTTTTTAGGGAATCTGCGAACTTTTAAACAATAAAATGAGGATATGAATAAGAGTGTGTAGATGTTAGTGCTTACCCTTCTAGGTCAGGCAATCTTTTAGATCTCGGCCTGGCGCCTTTTGCAGGCATGCCATGACCTTGGTAGCTCTCACCCCTCGAGGTCGGACACTTTGTGGTGACCTTTCCCCAGTACTTCCGTGACTTGGCAGGGTCCTTTCCAATTAGCTGCTAGCTTTCTCTCTCCCAGTCGACTTGTTTCGATATCATTTAGGATGAGCTTTTTCGTTGTAGAGGATCGTTTTGGAAAATCCTTCTTCGACTTCTACCGGTATCATTGCCTCTATTCCATAAGCCAATCGGAAAGGTGATTCCTTTGTGGTGGAATGTGGAGTTGTCCGATATGCCCATAGGACTTGTGGGAGCTCTTCAGCCCAAGCTCCCTTTGCGTCTTGTAGCCTCCGTTTTAACCTGACTAGTATGACCTTATTGGCAGCTTCTGCTTGTCCATTAGCCTATGGGTGTTCTACGGGTGTGAATAGGTGCTTTATTTTCAAGTCAGCTTCCAACTTTCTAAAGCCTGCATCTGTGAATTGAGTGTCATTGTTTGTGGTGATGGAGTAAGAAACCACACACCTTGTAACAATGTTTCTGTACAAGAATTTTCGACTTCTTTGAGCAGTGGCATTAGCTAGGGGCTCTGCCTCAATCCATTTTGTGAAGTAATCCACCCCTACAATGAGGAACATGACTTGTCCCGATCCTTGGGGAAGGGGTCCGAGGAGGTCGAGTCCCCATTTTGCGAACGGCCAAGGTGATGTTACATTGACGAGTTCCTCTGGTGGGGCAATGTAGAAGCTAACATGCTTTTGATGTAAAGCTTTGACTTTGTATTTGGGTTTTTGCTCTCTTGTTGCCTCCAAAGGGTGCCCCTGGACTTTCGTGTGAGTCCTGGGGTTTCCTTTTTACTGTTGTATCTGGCACTTGATGTTTTGTTGTTATTGTCCGAGTTGTTTCCTTATTTGTCCAAGTTATTTGGTAATAACCCCACGGTTGACCTATGTCTTCATGAAAAAATATTGCTGAGATGTCTACTAAGATCCCGGACGACATGTCTGATTGACTGGATTCCATAGTTTTAATGCGTGTTACTGTGGCTGACTCTGAGTACTGTGTGTGACTTAGGAGGTTCCGTAGAATGAGTTGGTGTCGCCGGACCCCGAGGAGAGGGTTTGTTTTCCTTCCTTGTTGTGGTCTTGTAATGTAGCCTGGATGAGGCTTCTGTTATTGCCCCCTGGTTTGGTGTTGGCTAGTTTTGAAAATGCATCAGCTCTGGCATTCTGCTCCCGAGGTATGTGTCGGACTTCATATTCCCCGAAATGTCTGAGCTGTTTTTTGTTTTTGTCCACGGTCCCCCGAATTGTCCGAGCTGTTCTCTGGTTTTGTCCAGGGTCCCCCGAATTGTCCAAGCTATTTTTTCATGGTGGGATCCTCAGTTTGGTTGTTCCCTTCTATTTGTGAGGTGACTACTTGTGAATCACTGGACACGGTAAGCTCCTACCTTCTTAGCTAGCGTTAACCCAGCCAGTAGTGCCTCGTATTCAGCTTGGTTATTTAGCTTGATTTGGCTTCCCTGATCGCTTTCTATAATTACACTTGCACCACTCCCAGTTTTATTTGAAGAGTCGTCCATATAGAGATTCCATTTTGTAGGAGTTCCCGGGGTGTACCCTGTGATGAAGTCGGCTAGATATTGTGATTTGATGGCTGTCCAAGCTTCATGTCGAGGATCGAATTCGGATAACTTGATTGCCCACTGTAGGATTCTTCTAGCTAAGTCTGTTTTCTGTAGGATGCCTTTTATGGATGGGTTAGTCCGAACTCTGATAGTGTGAGCTTGAAAGTATGGTGGAGTTGTTGAGAGGTGAGTATGAGGGGGTTTGTTGAACTTTTTCTATCTTTTGATAGTTTAGTTTGGCCCCTTGTAGAGCTTTGCTGATGAAGTAGACGGGTTGTTGCCCACTTTCGTCTTCTCTGACTAGTGGTGAGGCTATTGCCCGATTTTCCTCTGCGAGGTATAATATGAGTTCTTCACTTTCCCGTGGTCTGGGAAGAATGGGTGGTTGCCCCATACTAACTTTTGAAATCTTGGAAGGCTTGTACGCACTCCGTTGTCCTTTTCAAACATCTCTCCCTTCCTTAATATACCTCTTTGAGGTGTCTTTTGCGAGATGATTTAGAGATCCCTCCTCCTGTGAATCCTCCACGAACATGTCTCTCAGGGGTGTGAGGTGGACGTTCAACTCGTCTGACCTCTTTGGCGTGAGACACCCAACTTGTCCGACTCGTCCGACTTCTTTGGCGTGACGTTCAACTCGTCTGACCTCTTTGGTGTGAGGTGGACCTTCATCTCGTCCGACCTCTTTGGGGTGAGGTGGACCTTCAACGCGTCCGACCTCTTTGGTGTGAGGTGAACCTTCAATGCGTCCGACCTCTTTGGTGTGAGGTGGACCCTCAATGCGTCCGACCTCTTTGGTTTTGGATTGGACGAGGTGGTAGGCTTCTCAGTATTGCATATTTCTCAGTAGACATCCACAAGAGACACCCGAAGGGGTGTAATTGTGGTATTTTCAAGGCTTCTCTCCATGTTGATCTTCTTTTTTCTTGGACTCTTTATCCTTATCCCGAGAGGAGTAGGAATGTTCGATTTTTGAGATCTCTCCTAGTCGAGAGTTTTCCTCCATGTTGATGTACTTCTCTGCTCGTTCTTGTACCTCGTTTAGAGATGTTTGGGTGCTTCTTGGATATTGAGTGGCTAAAAGGTCCTTCTCGTAGACCATTGATGAGGCCCCTGATAGCTGCTTCTGTTGGCAGACTTTGTATGCCCAGACATGTTTTGCTGAATCTTTCCATGTAGTTGTGAAGGCTTCTCTCGATCTCCTTGCTTGATCCCTAATAGGCTCGGTGCGTGTTTGGCTTTGTCCCTCTGGATGGAGAATAACGGATTGCATCTGAGGCCTCCGTGAGATACATCCTACTTCTGAAATTGCTAAGATGATGGCTTGGATCTGATGTGCCGTTGTACGGAGTCATGTCTGGAGCTTTGAAGTCCTTTGGGACCTTTAGCTTTCATGATTTCTTTGGTGAATGGATCTTGGTCCTTGCAGGAGCTATCCTCATGAGAGGATCGATTAGCTTTGACCTTGAGATCGACTTCGAGTTTTAGGAGTTTGTCCTCCAATTCCCGGCGTCGCTTTATCTCCCTTTATAGGTCTTTCTCAGCCTTTCGTTGATGTAGGGCTTCTTCTTCCAGTTATTTTAAACGGTCTCGAAGCGCCTCCATGGCTCCCGCATTTGGAGAATCCTTTTTGTTATTAAGTTGAGGAGTATCCTTTGGTGTAGTGTCCGCATTTTTGTGCAGCGTTCTATCCTCTAGATCTGAATCGTGGTCGTTGTCATGGTTGTCCACCATGGTGGTGGGATGACTTTCAAGTTCCCCGGCAACGGCGCCAATGTTCCGAGGGTTACCTGAAACTGAAGGTCGATCTCGGATGAGATCTTCTGTATTGGTCGGAGCTGTTGTGTCCAACCTGTTTAGAGCTGGTGGCCGGAGCTGTCGTGTCCGACCTGTTGGATCTGGCGGTGCTGCTGATCCTTCGTCCCCGAAGGGTGGGGGTATCTGCAAGGGACTCCGATGCTTAAGTTAGCAAGGGTATTAAGCAGGTATTGAGTAGAATCAGAGTATGAGTTATACCTGTGTGCTCTAGTGTATTTATAATGGTAAGGAGTGACCTCTCTGGAGATAAGATAGTTATCTTATCTTATCTTATCTTATCTTATCTTTGAGTGAAGTAATCTTATCTTTAGGGGAACCGCCTTTATCTTTCTGGGCTTTGACTGCCTTTAGATTGGGCTGTGTTCCTTCGTTTTGGGCCTACTTTGGGCTCCTTTGGCGATTTGGCAATTTTCCACCTTTATATTCAATCTAGTGCTATTATTTTGATTTCCAATTATTTTGATTTGCAGTTTTAAAATTGTACACCATGCCAGAATTGAACAAATTGTCATACTCAATAATCAATTACATTCATGTTAATTTCATTTCTACAATCAGCA
>NC_029773.3:14811176-14814218 GCF_000817695.3 Arachis duranensis | reverse complement strand
AATCCATAATTAATGCACACAATTGCAATCAGAAATAAGCTTAAAACACAACTCCATATTTTTAAAATCCTAAAATTAGCCTCCAAATTCCTAATTGTCCAACTTAAGCTCATCATCCAATGGTCAACATTTCTTTTAGGTTCAGCTCTCACAACAATGGTGTCATCCTCCTCATCTGCCCAAACAAAAATACAACACCATTTTTTTCCGCAGTTTGATGATTACACAAGAAAAAAACATAAAATACAACTCATAATGGGAAACAACTATGGGCCGTTTGGTTGGTGTCCATGTCCATCAGAGACATGGATACAGTGACACATGTATATTGTTTGTTTAATGAGACACAAAATTATCTTGGACATGGTGACATAGAGGTGGCAAAACTGGTCGAATCCGTCGGGTCAATCCGCTAAACCCGCTAAAAAGGGCGGGTCGGGGTAGGATTTAGAGCCCGCCAAATTAAAAAAATTCGCCAAACCCGCACCACCAAATTGGCGGGGCGGTGCGGGCCGGTCCGTCGAGTGCGGGTTTTGGCGGGGCGGGGCGGGCCGGTCCACCAGGCCGAAACTTTTTATTTTTCTTTTTTTTATTAAATAAAAGAGTGGTTACTATTATAAAATTGATAATTATAGAATTTTTAAACACTTTTTTTTCATTTTTTGTTTTTATTCTTCTTTTAGTTATTAACTTTATTTATTTTATTTTACAATTTTGTATATATGCTCAAATTATGTGACTTATTTTTTAAAATAAAGATGGTTCTATTGATAAATATTATTTTGAACAATTTTATTGAAGTTAAAAATTAAGAAAAAGATAGTAAAAAAATTATTTTGAACAATTTTATTAAAGTTAAAAATAAAAAAAATAAAAAATTATATTATAATTTGACTATTTTTTATTTGTACTTGATTTTTTAATTATTATTTTTTGGTTAATTTTAATGAATTTTATTTTTCAAAAAAAAAAAAAGTCAAGCGGGCTAGCCCGCCAACCCGCCAATCTGCCATAAAGCGGGGTGGACTAACATTTTGAACCCATTTTAGTTGGCGGGACGGGCTGGTCCGCCCCGTTTATAAGGTGGGCCTAGACGGGGGCGGGCGGGCCGACCCGCTTTGCCACCCCTACGGTGACACACACATAGATACAAAATACATGTTTTTTGTGTCTCATCTTTAACCTGTGACACAGATTTGAGACACAGACACAGTTTTTTATTTCCACTTTTATCCTTGTTATCTTTTTTTATTTTCATTTATACCCTTCTCCTTTTAACCCTAATCCACTTCTTTTTCTCTTCTTTCTGACCTTCTTTCTCCATGCCTCTCATTCCAACCACCGCCTCACCTTCTCTGTCCCTCTCCACCGCCTCCATTCCTTTGTCCTTTTTTGCCGCCTCTTCTCCTCCTCCTCTTCTTCCTCCTCCTCCTCTCCACTGCCTCAACTCTTCTCTCCCTTCCTAGCTCCCTCATCTTTGAGGCTCCTTTTGCTTAGATTCGTCGCCGCCTCTACTTTGTATTTGTCTTTACCAAATCCACCGTTGTCGCCTCTGTTGTGCCTCCCTCTCCCTCTCTCAATTTGCCTCATAAATCTAATTTGGTCTCACCGACTCTTCCAATTTTGCCTATGCTTCTCTTTTACAATTCCTCCACCTCTCTTCCTTGTTGTCAGATCCCTTTAATTCTCTGTTTTTTTAATTCATGTATTATTTATTTTTTATTTAAATATTGATTGAAAATTGTGTTTATATATTAAATTAGATTGGATTTGAATTTTTAATTGATTCTATATTTGTTATTATTAGTAGTTGTAATTTGTATTGAAATGGTGGTAGAGAAGTGGTTATAGTGATTTTAATGGTAGTAATTTGAACTGATATAATGGTAAAGAGGTGGTGTTGATGGTTTGTGGTAGGGATAACATTGTCATTTTGTTAGAATGGTAAATTGCAAGTAGTGTTATTTCCTTGAGTACCAAACAAGTTCTCAAATTTCATGTCTCATTGTGTCTATGTCATTTTGTGTATTTGTGTCTGTGTCTTATTTATCTCCACCCACTAACCAAACGAAGCCTTAGCTTTGAGAATTCAACACTCACATTATAATTTAGGCACCCAAAAAAGAGAATGCTGGGGATTGGCCTCTGTACCAAACTAGCAAAGAACAAGGCACATTCCACATCCACACCATTGAGGAAGCTTCCCTGCTCTGCTACGACTGGTGGTTCTCACCCAAGTTCCATGTGAACGTGACCTACTTGAGCTCCCTGAACCTTGACTGCTGCTCCCAATCATCCCTATGAAGATGACGATGGGTTATCAGTTTGGGGATTTGGGGGATTCATCTAGGGATTTATTTCAATCGCAGGGGGCTAGATTGAGATAAGATACCGTCTCCATGTCATATAACAGTTACTGATGAGCGGATAATTTATACGCTTTTTGGCATTGTTTTTAGGTAGTTTTTAGTAAGTTTGAGCTACTTTTAGGGATGTTTTCATTAGTTTTTATGTTAAATTCACATTTCTGGACTTTACTATGAGTTTGTGTGTTTTTCTGTGATTTCAGGTAAATTCTGGCTGAAATTGAGGGACTTGAGCAAAACTCTGAAGAAGGCTGACAGAAGGACTGCTGATGCTGTTGGAATCTGACCTCCCTGCACTCAAAATGGATTTTCTGGAGCTACAGAACTCCAATTGGCGCGCTCTCAACGGCGTTGGAAAGTAGACATCCAGGGCTTTCCAGCAATATATAATAGTCCATACTTTATTCGAAGAATGATGACGTAACCTGGCGTTGAACGCCAAGTACACGCTGCTGTCTGGAGTTAAACGCCAGAAAAACGTCATGATCCGGAGTTGAACGCCCAAAACACGTCATAACTCGGAGTTCAACTCCAGGAAATGCCTCAGCTCGTGGATTAATCAAGCTCAGCCCAAGCATACACCAAGTGGGCCCCGGAAGTGGATTTAGGCATCAACTACTTACTCATGTAAACCCTAGGAGCTAGTCTAAGTATATATAGAACATTTATCTATTGT
>NC_029773.3:14808329-14810641 GCF_000817695.3 Arachis duranensis | reverse complement strand
GATGGTGATGCCCTACATACAGCTTGCCATGGAAAGGAGTAAGAAGGATTGAAGGAAGAGTGAGTAGTGAAGTAGAGTTTCAAGAGGAGCACAGCACCTCCATACGCCTATCTGAAATTTCCACTATTGATTTACATAAGTATTTCTATCCTGTTTTATTTTTTGTTTATTATTTATTTTCGAACTTATCATAAACCATTTAATCTGCCTAACTGAGATTTACAAGGTGACCATAGCTTGCTTCATACCAACAATCTCTGTGGGATCGACCCTTACTCACGTAAGGTATTACTTGGATGACCCAGTACACTTGCTGGTTAAGTTGAACAGAGTTGTGGAAAGAAAAAGCTTCTCTAACAGTGCCTGGAACTCTTGTATCACAATTTTGTGCACCAAGTTTTTGGCGCCGTTGCCGGGGATTGTTTGAGTTTGGACAACTGACGGTTCATCTTGTTGCTCAGATTAGGTAATTTTCTTTTCAAAAATCTTTTTCAAAATTTTTCTTTTCTTTTTCATTTTTCTAAACTTTATTTTCGAAAAAAAAAATAATAAAAATACAAAAAAATTAGAAAATCATAAAAATAAAAAAATATTTTGTGTTTCTTGTTTGAGTCTTGTGTTAATTTTTAAGTTTGGTGTCAATTGCATGCTTTTAAAATTTTTCTTGCATATTTTTCGAAAATCTCATGCATTCATAGTGTTCTTCATGATCTTCAAGTTGTTCTTGACAAGTCTTCTTGTTTGATCTTGATGAATTCTTGTTTTGTGTTGTTTGTTGTTTTTCATGTGCATTTTTGCATTCATATTTTCCAAGCATTAAAAATTTCTAAGTTTGGTGTCTTGCATGTTTTCTTTGCATCAAATATTTTTCAAAATTATGTTCTTGATGTTCATCATGATCTTCAAAGTGTTCTTGGTGTTCATCTTGACATTCATAGCATTCTTGCATGCATTCATTGTTTTGATCTAAAAATTTCATGCATTGAATATTTTTGTTGTTTTGATCCAAAATTTTCATGTTTTGAGTATTTTTGTTGTTTTTCTCTCTCATAATTAAAAATTCAAAAATAAAAAAAATATCTTTTCCTTATTTTCCTCCAAATTTTTGAAATTTTGGGTTGACTTGGTCAAAAATTTTCAAAATTAGTTGTTTCTTACAAGTCAAGTCAAAATTTCAATTTTAAAAAATCTTATCTTTCCAAAATCTTTTTCAAAAATCATATCTTTTTCATTTTTTTTATTATTTTCGAAAATTTTTCAAATTATCTTTAAAAATCTTTTTCTTATCTTTATATCAAATTTTCGAAAATTAGCTAACAATTAATGTGATTGGTTCAAAAATTTGAAGTTTGTTACTTTCTTGTTAAGAAAGGTTCAATCTTTAAGTTCTAGAATCTTATCTTGTAGTTTCTTGTTAGTGAAATTATTTTTAAAATTAAATCTTTTTCAAATTATCTTTTTTTTAAAAATCTTTTTATCTTATCTTTTTCAAAATTTTATCTTTTTCAAATTTGATTTCAAAACATCTTATCTAACCCCTTATCTTCTCATCTTTTTCAAAATTTGATTTCAAATCTTTTTCAATCAACTAACTAACTTTTTGTTTGTTTCTTATCTTTTTCAAAACCACCTAACTACTTTTTCCTCTCTAATTTTCGAAATTACCTCCCTCTCTTTTTCAAAAATTCTTTTTGTTTCAAATTCTAATTTTAATTATATTTTGTCTTTGATTTTCGAAAATTACTAACCTCTTTTTCAAAAATTATTTTCGAAATCTTCCTTCTCTTTTCTTCTTCTATTTAATTATTTAATTACTAACACTTCTTGGTGGACGAAGTTGTGATCTACGTTCTTTGGATTTTGAATGAAAGCTTTATTATGGCACTGATTGAATTCACAACTCCGTTCAACTAACCAGCAAGTGTACTGGGTCGTCCAAGTAATAAACCTTACGTGAGTAAGGGTCGATCCCACAGAGATTGTTGGTATGAAGCAAGCTATGGTCACCTTGCAAATCTCAGTCAGGGAGATTAAAGGGTAATTGTGATTATTGGAATAAATAATAAAAAGGAATAATAAAAGGGATAGAATACTTATGCAGATTCATTGGTGGGAATTTCAGATAAGCGGATGGAGATGCTGTAGAGCCCAAGGACGCCTGCTCTCCTACTGCTTCTACTCAATCTTTCTTACTCCTTTCCATGGCAAGCTTTGTATAGGGGTTCACCATCAACTGTGGCTACTTTCAATCCTCTCGGGAAAATGGTCCTATGCGCTGTCACTGCACAGCTAATCGTCTGGAGGCATCACCC
>NC_029773.3:14806954-14808139 GCF_000817695.3 Arachis duranensis | reverse complement strand
GTTGCATGTAGAACGGAAGTGGTTGTCAATCACGTGCGTTCATAAGTGAGAATGATAATGAGGGTTACTTATCATCACATTCATCATGTTCTTGGGTACGAATGAATATCTTGGAATAAGAATAAGAGAGATTTGAATAAAAGATAATAGAATTTCATTAATACTTGAGGTACAGCAGAGCTCTACACCCTTAATCTATGGTGTGCAGAAACTCCACTGTTGAAAACACATAAGCAAAAGGTTCAGGCATGGCCGAATGGCCAGCCCCCCCTAACGTGATCAATGATCTCCTAAGATGAAGAATAAAAACAAAACTAAGACCAAAGATGCCTAATACAATAGTAAATTATACTATTTATACTAGACTAGCTACTAGGGTTTACATGAGTAAGTATTTGATGCATAAATTCACTTCCAGGGCCCACTTGGTGTATGCTTGGGCTGAGCTTGATCAATCCACGAGCTGAGGCTTTACTTGGAGTTGAACTCTGAGTTATGACGTGTTTTGGGCGTTCAACTCCAGATCATGACGTTTTTCTGGCGTTTAACTCCAGACAGCAGCATGAACTTGGCGTTCAACGCCAAGTTACGTCGTCATTCTTCGAATAAAGCATGGACTATTATATATTGCTGGAAAGCCCTGGATGTCTACTTTCCAACGCTGTTCAGAGCGCGCCAATTGGAGTTCTGTAACTCTAGAAAATCCATTTTGAGTGTAGGGAGGTCAGATTCCAACAGCATCAGCAGTCCTTTTGTCAGCCTTCTTCAGAGTTTTGCTCAAGTCCCTCAATTTCAGCCAGAATTTACCTGAAATCACAGAAAAACACACAAACTCATAGTAAAGTCCAGAAATGTGAATTTAACATAAAAACTAGTGAAAACATCCCTAAAAGTAGCTTAAACTTATTAAAAACTATATAAAAACAATGCCAAAAAGCGTATAAATTATCCGCTCATCACTTCTCTTCACCTCTCCTCATCCAAAAATCCGAATCCATCCTTCTTCTTTCTTATACCCCTATCTTCTTCTACTAACATAAAGGAATCTCTATACTGTGACATAGAGGATTCCTCTTTCTTTTCTTGTTTTCTTCTCTTTCATATGAGCAGGAACAGGGAAAAAGGCACTCTTGTTGAAATTGATCCAGAACCTGAAAGGACTCTGAAGAGAAAATTAAGAGAAGC
>NC_029773.3:14803001-14803729 GCF_000817695.3 Arachis duranensis | reverse complement strand
CAATCACCTCAATTCCTCTTCCCAATTACCCCATTCACCATTCACATCAACCTCCTCTTCCCTATAAACCCCACCTACCTTCCTCAAATTCAATTTCATTTTCCCACCCAAATTGGCCGAACCTATACCCTCCCCTCTCCCTATATATACCCTTCCACTCTTCTTCATTTTCACACATCACAAACCCACATTCTCCAACATAGCCGAACCAACTCTTCTCCCTCTCTTCCCTATTTCTTCTTCTTCTTCTACTTTTCTTTTCTTTCTTGCTCGAGGGCGAGCAAAATTTTAAGTTTGGTGTGGTAAAAGCATAAGCTTTTTGTTTTTCCATTACCATCAATGGCACCTAAGGCCGGAGTATCTTCTAGAAAAGGGAAAGGGAAGACAAAAGCTTCCACCTCCGAGTCATGGGAAAAGGAGAGATTCATCTCCAAGAGCCATCAAGACCACTTCTATGATGTTGTGGCAAAGAAGAAGGTGATCCCCGAGGTCCCTTTCAAGCTCAAAAAGAATGAATATCCGGAAATCCGACATGAAATTCAAAGAAGAGGGTGGGAAGTCATAACCAACCCCATGCAACAAGTCGGAATATTGATGGTTCAAGAGTTCTATGCCAATGCATGGATCACTAGAAACCATGATCAAAGTATGAACCCGAATCCAAAGAACTATATCACAATGGTTTGGGAGAAATACTTAGATTTTAGTCCGGAAAATGTGAGGTTGGC
>NC_029773.3:14800957-14801390 GCF_000817695.3 Arachis duranensis | reverse complement strand
TCTGTGATTTCAGGTAAATTCTGGCTGAAATTGAGGGACTTGAGCAAAACTCTGAAGAAGGCTGACAGAAGGACTGCTGATGCTGTTGGAATCTGACCTCCCTGCACTCGAAATGGATTTTCTGGAGCTACAGAACTCCAATTGGCGCGCTCTCAACGGCGTTGGAAAGTAGACATCCAGGGCTTTCCAGCAATATATAATAGTCCATACTTTATTCGAATAATGACGACGTAACTTGGCGTTGAACGCCAAGTACACGCTACTGTCTGGAGTTAAACGCCAGAAAAACGTCATGATCCGGAGTTGAACGCCCAAAACACGTCATAACTCGGAGTTCAACTCCAGGAAATGCCTCAGCTCGTGGATTAATCAAGCTCAGCCCAAGCATACACCAAGTGGGCCCCGGAAGTGGATTTAGGCATCAATTACTTAC
>NC_029773.3:14789175-14800442 GCF_000817695.3 Arachis duranensis | reverse complement strand
ATCATTTTCCCGAGAGGATTGAAAGTAGCCACAGCTGATGGTGAACCCCTATACAAAGCTTGCCATGGAAAGGAGTAAGAAGGATTGAGTAGAAGCAGTAGGAGAGCAGGCGTCCTTGAGCCATGCAGCATCTCCATTCGCTTATCTGAAATTCCCACCAATGAATCTGCATAAGTCTTCTATCCTTTTTACTATCTATTTTCTTATTTTTATTTTCGAAAACCCATAAACAAATTTAATCTGCCTAACTGAGATTTACAAGGTGACCATAGCTTGCTTCATACCAACAATCTCTGTGGGATCGACCCTTACTCACGTAAGGTTTATTACTTGGACGACCCAGTACACTTGCTGGTTAGTTGAACGGAGTTGTGAATTTAACCAAGAGACACAATAGTTTTTGTGTATATGCCAAAGAGCCAATATTGATGATCACAATTTCGTCCACCAGTTACCAATCCCATTCAGCACTTAACAGGCCACGTGTAGTCCACCGTGTCATGCAATAGCGCAGATCAGCATTCTAGTGACGGAGATGATCATAGGAGCAATTCGGAGCCACGATTGCAAATTTGAGGATTCTAATTGGGGCCAAAAAAATTGTAGGGGTCATTTTGCGCATCGGGTCAAATTTCAGGGGCAATTTGAGATTTAACTCGTCAAACTATCTTAAAAAATTTCAGTATCTTCATAATAAATATTCGATCACTAATTTTTATTTTTTTGGACTTAATTTAATCACTAATTTACTGCCAAATGAAATCATGTATCAAATGCCAATTAAAACAACAATAAAACTAGGCATCCAAGCGTTTTTTAAACCAAGTCTCTAACCATGTCATCATGCATTTCATCCTTTTTGTATGTGTGCGTTACTTCTTCTTCTTCTTCATCATCGTTCCACTACAAGAAAAATATTGAGTACTGTCGGTAATATGTTTACCGTCGGAATAAATTCGACGGTATAAACCTCGTTGGTAATTATTTACCGATGAATTTTTTCATCTGTCATTAATTACCATCATAATATTTCCGCTGGAAATTTTTACCATCGGATGTTTTTCCCAATAAATCCAACGGTAATATATTATTAATTAATAATTAAATTAATAACTACAAGCGGATTTAACCGATGGTAAACTTAAATTTTTAAATTTTTAAAAATATTTATTTAAAAATTAATATATAATTTTAAATATTTAAATTCAATAATTTCTAAACTAATAAATCAGAAAATACAACACTAATTAACTCAAAAAATAATTAACCAGATAATAATAAACTTAGAAAATCGACAACAATAAACAATAAGTCAATAAAATATTTAATGGCCTCAATAATAAATTAGACAATTAACAACAATCAACTAATTAACTTAAAAAATAATTATAAATAGAAAAAAACCGTAATTCATGCATATTAAATAGCTGATTTGAAACTTGAGGGTAATAAAGATCAAACATTCACGCTAACTTAGTAACCTAAACTCTAGCAATACTTATGTGAAAATGAGATTGGAGAAGATTGGTTTTCAAACTAATAAGTTACAAGCTAATCAACCTTAGAACGCAGTACAATAAATTTCTCCTGCCATAACAAATTTAGATATGATATCAGAATCTAAAAATGGAGAATAAAGGAGGTTTTGAATTTCTTCTAAGATGATGACAGAACCAGAGGTAATATTACAAGCTTTCTTACTAACAGTAACAAAACAGTATAATCAAATTGAAGCTACAAAAAGTATGCATATAAATCATTTCTACTATACTTGAATAAGGTATCAAACAACTAGCTGACTCTACTGTACTTTATTTCCAGTTCCATTTACGTCAACAGCAAAACTGCTGTAGATTTGACAACTAAAATTCTTTTAATACCTTACACCAATTTAAAGAGCAGGTGCTTCATTGCTGGAGGGCATATTCTCAGATACTGGTGCAGTGGGAGGAGTATATATGCGTGCTTTCTTGAGAATTTCAGCAACAATCCAATGTTTACGCTTGCTCAAAGTCCTAGAAGTATCCAGTCGAACCTGAAAGAACAACAGCAAAAGAGATCGCTTACTAAGTTTTCTTGAAAAATCTAGAGGGTATATTAACATTTAACAACCAAGTTATAAGAATAATACAACTACCAAGCCTTATTCCACTAAGAGAGATCAGCTATATAGATCAAATACCATCATAATTAGCACATGATCACAATTTCTATTATTAACCCAAAATACTATAGCTATAGGATAAATCAAATTAAAGCTTTAGTCATCCTTGTATAAAACCCTAATATAACCAAACCATTAGCTCACCTAACCCAATTATAGGTTAGCCATGATTAGAAACAACAATATTACTCTTTCTTTCGTTTTGGTTCCACGGACAGCACTTCCTCCCAAACCATGATTATACCTCATGGTCAATTAACCTCGTGAATGCTTGGTTACTAATCCTAAGCACATGTGTTACTTCTTCCTTTCTTCTGAGACATAAAACGTATATAGAGCCCACACTTACCCCCCTTTCACTCATACCACCACTTACAAAACATACCATCTAATTCAAAGAAGGGAGAAAGAGAGAAGATCGAGAGTGACCCAGTAGAAGAACACGGTCAGCATGCAACCTTCTCCAACCCTTTCGACCTCCAAAGGAGCTAGAAGCAATATAGTTCACACCTTCCTCTATCAACCTTTTCTGTTTTGGAATTCTTCACTAGGTAAGTTAGCTTCGATTTTTTATCCTCTGTTCAATTCGGTTTTCACCATCACAAAGCAGTCCAGCCTTGTTTTTCCTTCCAGTTTGTGTAGTTCAAGGGAATTTTCCCTAACTCCTCTAAACCACCGAACCATCTAGCTTGAGGAGGTGAGTGCTTCATCTTTTCTCTTCCTCTGATCATGGGTTCGGTCTCAAGGCCATAATGATGATGATGAATGAAATTAAATTATGATGCATTAGGTGTTGTAGCCGAGCAAGTGAGCTTAAGAGCAAAGCCTTTCGATTTTCGACACCACCAAGTAAGGGATATGACAGTTAGATTATTATTCTTGTGGCTCTGCCTGCTGATGAGAATTGATTAATTATGATATGTTTGATTGATGATAAATATAGCTTTATTATGTGTTTGAATGATGATCAGTGCATATGAATTGTTATGTTTGATATAGTGCTGAAAAGTGAAAGTTTGATTATGATTAAGTACTTGAAATTGTGAAATTTATTGAATTTGGGTTCTTAGGCTGTGTTGGTTGTGAAAGCATCTTTGAATAATTTAAGAAAGGTTAGATGTGTGATTTTATAAGGGTTATAAGTTTAAATGTGGGATATGGTATGTAAGGTTCTTAAATTACTTAGTGCAAAATTTTCTGCATATTTGACAGCAAGTTAAAATAAAACCTGAGAACAATCTAGGCATGATTTTTTATCCAAATTATTTTTCTATCAAACTTCAAGAAATAAATATTTCCCCATAAAAATTTCAAGAAATTTGGCCAAGTGGTTTGGAAGATATGAATTTTTAAAATTTAGTGGTTGCTGCAAAATTTTCTCATTCTGCAGTATCAAATTCTGGCCACTAGAACTTTTGATTTATTTGACATTTTGAGTTTCTTCCAAAGGGATTTTAAAGATCTGTAAGCCTATTTTAAGTGAGTATAAATTTCTTGTCCATAGCTATCTTTTAGAGTTAGTTATGTCTCTTGAAAGTTAGACTGTTCGCAGAAAATTCAAAACCAATTCAAAAAAACAGGGCAGCACTTCCAATTGTCATTTAATTAAACAAACAAGGTGCTATAGACCTGAAATTAGTTTGTCCTAAAATTACGGGTGTTGGGTGTAGCCTTAGAAAAACCTGGAAGTAACGGATAAGAATTGAATTTATCGTAGATTTTTCAAAAGTAGAGCTGCTTGTTGTATTTTTCTGAATCTTCTTAGGTGCATCAGCAGATTTTTATTAAGTTTGTTATCAAATCCAATTCTAATCCAAATACGGTAAAACTTTGATTTCGATCCAAAGGGTATATCCAGATTTGACAACATACATGACCTTAGTTAAATGAAAAGAAAAGGGTAGAGTTTTCCCAAAAGAATTAATATTAAATAGTGATGCGGAAGGTTGTGTAATTAAATGATGATGCAGATGTACGTATAATAAAGTGGAGATGCGGAGGTGCGTGTATGTAATTGGTGATGTGGAGGTATAATAAAGAGAAAAGAAAATGAGAAACAATGAATGAAACAAAAATTTGAGAATTGTATATTGAATGGGCCTTGTGCCGAATTGCTAATTCAAAAGTGCCAGCCTAACTGATAGCCTAAGGTTGCTAATGTGAAAGTTCGCCTAACTGATAGCCTGTTTCTTACTGTGATGTCAAGATATCCTAACTGACATGGGTTCGCCCATGATGATAATTGTACCTGACTGACATGGTAAAGAAACCATATTCAGAGTTTGCCCCGAGTAACGTCGGGTTGCGGGTAGACAACCAACGCATGAGCTCATAGCCTGCACTAGAAACAGGCATGCATCATCTTGTTTGCGCATATGAACTTCCTGTGAATTCTTTATTGCCATTTCCTAATTGTTTATACTATTTACTTGTTGTATGTATATTTGTGCCTTGTGTTTCTGTGTTTGTTCTTTTTCTGTTTCACGACAACTTAGAGACAAAGACCTTAGGTTCCTTTTTTACCTTGCTGAGAACTCTAGGTGCTCACTCTTCTTTTTCTTCTTTTCCCCTTCCCTAGATGGGGTTGGCAGAGGAGTTCTATGAGTTTCGTCTTATTCTGAGCTATAAGGACCCGACGCGGGACGGAGTCTTCATATGAAGCATGCTGTGGATCCACATCTACGTTTCACACGAGCTTGAGTTTCACGTTTCTGTACAACACCCTCTCTTTGACTTTGGCATGCCGTACACATTCACGTTATCTGAGTTACACCTAGTTGGAGATTTTTCCCCCTCTTCTCGCCCTCTTTTCTTGGTAGGACCACGCCACGATATCCTTCACCCAGATTCTCCGCATGCATATGAGACCAACTTGGACCTTGCGCAGTACCTTCCTATTTTCGCACCTCAGATTGTGCCCATCGAGTCCGACAACCTTATGGAGTTTGTGGCAGAAACCATGGAGGCCAACCATTTGGATGATTTTCCCGTCTGGAATGATGAGTCGGAGGAAGAGTCGAAGTCCGTCGAGGAGCCGCCTCCCGAGGGATTTTGGGCCGCCTTCCAGGAGGATGTTCAGAGGTCACTCCAAAGTTAGACATGGTGGATTTTCTACTCCCTTTTGATGATCAGTAGTATTACTTTTTCCTCGCTTTTGTAGTACTTTTAGATGGGTAGGACCTCTTAGTAGTTCGGTTCTAGTTTAAAAAACCCGTGTGAGGGTTGGGACTGACTTCCTCGTTTGTATTTGTATATATAACTTGAGGTAGTACTCGGCTTTTGATAGATGACATGTATCTCCAATCTTAACTCATGTGTACATTTGTATATATGTATATATGATATTTTCTATTACCATGTATTTAGGCTTACATTAACATTTATGAAATGTGAGCCTAGAGCCAAGTAGGTCCTTACGATAAGTAACACCTAAACATTTGGCATCGGTCATGACGTGTCAAAAGTTGGGGTGTTACATGTCGTAAGGACCTACTTGGCTCTAGACTCAGATTTCATAAATGTTCATATAAACCTTTATCGGTTTAGCGTGATTAACTTACTTATCATGAAAAATCATTTAGTTGTTCGCTAGGTTAATACTTAAAGCCATATCACAGAGAAGTACATGGTAACAGCAAATATCATATATACATATATACAAATATACACATGAGTTAAGCTTGGAGATACATGTCATTTATCAAAAGTCGAGTACTACACCAAGTTATATATACAAATGCAAAAGAGGAAGTCAGTCCCAACCCTCACACGGGTTTCTTAAACTGGAACCGAACTACTATGAGGTCCTACCCCTCTAAAAGTACTACAAAAACAAGAAAAAAGTAATACTACTGATCATCAAAAGGGAGTAGAAGATTCGCCGTGTCTAACTTTGGAGTGACCTCTGAACAACCTCCTGGAAGGCGGCCCAAAATCCCTCGGGAGGCGGCTCTTCGTCGGACTCTGAGTCCTCCTCCGACTCATCATTCCAGAAAGAAAAGTCATCCAAAGGGTCGGCCTCCATGGCTGCTACCACAAACTCCAAAAGGTCATCGAACTCGATGGGTTCAATCTTGAGGTGCGGAAATAGGAAGGTGTTGCGCAAGGTCCAAGTCGGTCTCATATGCGTGCGAAGAATCCGGGAGAGGGATATCGTGGTATGGTCCTACCAAGAAAAGAAGGCGAGAAGAGGGGGACTGATCTCCAACTAGGTGTAAATCGGATAACGTGAACGCGTACGGCATGCCAAAGTAAAAAAGAGGGCGTTGCACAGAAATGTGAAACTCAGGCTTGTGTGAAACGTAAATGCAGGTCCACAACATGCTCCATATGATGACTCCATCCCGCGTCGGGTCCACATAGTTCAGAATAAGACGAAACTAATAGAACTCCTCTGCTAACCCCATCTGGGGAGGGGGAAAGAAGGAAAAGAAAGGTGAGAACCTAGAGTTCTCAGCAAGGTAAAAAGGAAACATAAGGTCTTTGTCTCTAAGTTGTCGTGAAACAGAAAAAGAACAAAGACAGAAAAATAGGACACTAATATACATACAACAAGTAAATAGTATAAACAATTAGAAAATGGCAATAAATAATTCACAGAAAGTTTATATGCGCAAACAAGATTATGCATGCTGATTTCTAGTGCAGGCCATGAGCTCATGCGTCGATTGTCTACCCGCAACCTGACATTATTCGGGGCGAACCCCGAATATGATTTCCGTACCATGTTAGTTAGGATATCTTGGCATTACAGTAAGAAACAGGCTATCAGTTAGGCGAACATTCCCGCATGAGCAACCTTAAGCTATCAGTTAGGCAGACACTTTCGCATTAGCAATTCAGCACAATGCCCATTCAATATACAATTCTCAACTTTTTGTTTCATTCATTATTTTTCATTTTTTTTCTTTTCATTATACCTCCACATCATCAATTACATCCACACACCTCCGTATCGCCACTTTATTATACGTACCTCCACATCGTCATTTAATTACACAACCCTCCGCATCACCGTTTAACATTAATTTTTTTGGAAAAAGTCTACCATTATCTTTTCATTTAACTAAGGTCATGTATACTGCCAAATATGGATATACCCTTTGGATCGAAATCAAAATTTTACCGTATTTGGAATAGAATTGGATTTGATAAGAAACTTAATAAAAATCTGCTGCTGCACCTAAGAAGATTCAGAAAAATACAGCAGCTAGCTTTGTTTTTGAAAAATATATAAAAAAATTCAATTCTAATTCGTTACTTCCAGATTTTGGTAAGGATATACTCAACACCCCTAAGTTTTAGGACAAACAAGTTTCAGGTCTATAGCACCTCGTTTGGTTAAGTAAATGACAATTGGAAATGCTGCCCTGTTTCTTTAAATTGGTTCTGAATTTCCTGCGAGTAGCCTAACTTCCAAGAGACATAACTAACTCTAAAAAATAGCTATGGACATGAAATTTGTACTCACTTAAAATAGGCTTACAGATCTTTAAAATATTTTTGAAAGAAACTCAAAATGTCAAATAAATCAAAAGTTCTAGTGACCAAAAGTTGATACTACAAAACCAGAAAATCAAAAAATTCTGCAGCAACCACTTTCAAAAATACACGTCTTCCAAACCACTTGGCCAAATTCTCTGAAAGTTTTCTGGGAAAATCTTGAATTCTTGAAGCTTGGTAGAAAAATAATTTGGATCGAAAATCATGCCTAGATTACTCCCAATTTTTATTTTAAATTACTTTCAAATATGCTAAAAATTCTGCACTAAGTAATTTAACAACCTTACATACCATATCCCACATTTAAACTTATAACCCTTCCAAAATTACACATCTAACCTTTTTTCTTTTATTCAAAGAGGCTTTCATATCCAACACATCCCAAAAATCCAAATTCAATAAATTTCACAATTTAAATACTTAATCATAATCAAACTTTCACTTTTCAGCACTATATTAAACATAACAATTCATATACACTGATCATCATTCAAATATATAATAAAATTATATTTATCATCAATTAAGCATATGATAATTCATCAATTCTCATCAGTAGGCACAGCTACGAGAATAACAATCTAATTGTCCTATCTCTTACTTGGTGGTGTCAAAAATCGAAGGGCTTTGCTCTTAAGCTCACTTGCTCGGCTACAACACCTAATGCATTATAATTTAATTTCATTCATCATCATCATTATGGCCTTGAGGCCGAACCCATGATCACAGTAAGAGAAAAAATGAAGTACTCACCTCCTCAAGCTAGATGGTTCGGTGGTTCAGAGGAGTTAGAGAAAATGTCCTTGAACTACACAAACTGGAAGGAAAAACAAGGTTGGGCTGCTTGGTGATGGTGAAAACCGATTTGAATAGAAGAGAAGAAACCGAAGCTAGCTTACCTAGTGAAGAATTCCAAAACAGTAAAGGTTGATAGAGGAATGTGTGAACTATATTTCTTCAAACTCCTATGGAGGTCAAAAGGGTTGGAGAAGGTTGCATACTGACCGTGTTCTTCTGCTAGGTCACTCTCAGTCTTCTCTCTTTCTCCCTTCTTTGAATTAGATGGTATGTTTTGTAAGTGGTGGTATGAGTGAAAGGGGAGAAGGGGTAAGTGTGGATTCTATATACGTTTCATGTCTCAGGAGACAGGATGAAGTAACACATGTGCTTAGGATTGGTGAGTAAGTGCTCACTAGGTTAATTGACCATGAGGTGTAATCATGGTTTGGGAGGGGGTGCTATCCGTGGGAACCAAAATGAAAGAAAGAGTAATGCTGTTGTTTCTAATCATGGCTAATTATAATTGGGTTAGGTGATCTAATGATTTTTTATCTTAGAATTTTATACAAGGATGACTAAAGCTTTAATTTGATTTATACTATAGCAAGAGTATTTTGGGTTAAGAATAGAAATTGTGATCATGTATTAATTGTTGATTGATGAAGCATCTATGATTATTTCTCTACTAATTTATCAGTCAGTAACCTTAACAAATTAACAAAATAAATATATATATATATATATATATATACACCTATGCGTATCGGTAAACGTTATAAAGAATGAGAAATTACAGGGCTCGTTGTCACGGTAAATTTTTAGAAGGTTAGATTTAACAGTGTTTGTATAGTTTTTTAGAGTATTTAAGAATACTCTAGATGGTTCTGGAACATTCTAGAATGTTCTAGAAGGTCCCGGAATACTCTAGAAGGTTCTAGAAGACTTTAGAAGATCATAGAATATTCTAGAAGAGTGTGGATTGATATAAAAGTATGAAGAGTTGTATGGAACAATCTAGAAGTATTTAGAAAGTAGTGGTATGATAGATAATTTATAAAGAAGGTTCTAGATGATTAATCTAGACCATTGCTTAGATTTAATCATAACCATCCATTGAGGAGGTGGATGGCTATAAATAGGAGGTAAGAGTTAGTGTGGATGTGTGTGAATCATTTGTAACAAACACTTGAGTAATAAAGTGTTCTTCCACCAAAGCTTCCTTTCTCTTGTGTTCTCTTGTATTCTTAGATTTCTTGCTAAGTATTGAGGGTTAGGCTGACTTGGTCTTAGCTCAAGAGGTTGAGTAAGTCCGAGTGCCGGCACGGTAGCGTTGGAGTGTGTCCAAGGCCGTGACAATTTGGTATCAGAGCAAGGTTCAAGAGGGAGCACAAGTGGTTTGTGAGAATGGCTTCTAATATCACCATGGAGCATGTTGAGTCTCAAAGGGGAAGGGATGCTATTCCTTCTCAATGGGGAGGCAAGAAGATCCGTTCTTCAAGTGAGCCTAGAGGTAAGGACTCTAACTTCTTAGAAGAAAGAGTTTCTATGTTAGAAAATGTTCTATCCTCTATGGATGAACGCTTCCAAAGGATAGAACATGACAAGGAGACCCTCAAGGCTCACGTAGCCAAGGGGTGGTCGAAAAAGCAATAAAGGTACGCACTGCAGCTCTCTACCTTTCTGATAATGCTACTTTGTGGTGGAGGAGAAAGTGCGTAGATATGGAGAAGGGTACTTGCAACATAACCACATGGGAAGATTTCAAAAGGGAGTTGAAAAGACAATTCTTCCCTGAGAATGTGGTTTATGAAGCAAGGAAGAAGTTGAGGGAGTTGAAGCACAAGAGTACGATTAGCGACTACGTAAAGGAGTTCACTACTCTCACGCTTCAAATCCCCAACTTAGCATCAGAGGATGCATTGTTCTTCTTCATTGATGGACTCCAACCTTGGGCAAAGCAAGAACTACAAAGAAGGAATGTTAAGGATGTCGATGAGGCCATCGTGGTGGCCGAATCACTCACTGAGTATCATAGGGGAGACTTTAAATCCAAGTCTTCTTCCAAGCCTAGTTCTACTAAAAGTAGGGGAGACAAGGGGAAGAGTTTCTCAATCAAGAAGGAAGGAAAATACTCTTCAAAGAAAGAGTACGAGGAAAAGAAGAAGGCTTTCGTGCCCAAAGGAGGATGCTTCGTGTGCAAGGGACCACACCAAATGAAGGACTGTCCCAAGCTAGGGACTCTGGCATCTATCGCCGAGGAACGAGAGGCCCAAACTCAAGTAACTGAGTGTGTTGGATCCATCCAACACATAAATGCTGTGAAGGGAAAAGAGGCAAGCACTGCAGAAAAGAAAGGCTTGATGTATGTCAAAGCCTTTATCAATGAAAAACCTGTCATGGCTATGATCGACACTGGTGCTACACACAACTTCATCACGCCTGATGAAGCAAAGAGGCTTGGGTTGAAGATCACCGAAAAGAATGGTTAGTTCAAACCCGTGAACACCAAGGGTGAACCCATTAAGGGAGTAGCAAAAGGGGTTGAGATGACTCTTGGTTCTTGAAAGGGCCTTGTAGATTTCTCAATAGCACCCATGGATGATTTTAAAATAGTCATCGGGCTCGATTTGCAAAGAAAGGCAAATATAATACCTATGCCATACTACGACGTAGTATGCGTCATGGAGAAAGGGTCTCCATGCATGGTCCCTACTATCTCAAAAGTTGACGGACCACCGATACTGTCTGCCATGCAACTCAAGAAAGGGTTCAAGAAGGGAGAGATTACATATTTGGCTCTATTACAAGAGGAGTCAACATC
>NC_029773.3:14786292-14789086 GCF_000817695.3 Arachis duranensis | reverse complement strand
AAAATAAGGATGTGATGCCTTCCGAGTTGCCAAAACAACTACCACCTGGGAGGAAGGTGGACCAAAAGATTGAATACAAGTCAGGCAAGACTAATGTGGTAGAAGATGCGCTGAGTCACAAAGCTGAGTTGGCGGCCATTTCTATGGTTGAAGGAGAAATTGTGCATACCATCAAGGAAGGGTTGCATCACGATCTATTAACAAAGAAGTTGGTGGAGTTGGCTAGAGAAGGTAAGACCAAAAGATTTTGGTTAGAAAACGACCTTCTCTACACAAAAGGGAGAAGACTATACATTCCTAAGTGGGAAAATCTGAGAAGGAAGTTGGTAAGAGAATGCCATGACACCAAGTGGGCTGGTCACCAAGGTCAGCGAAGGACCTTAGCACTCATTGAATCTTCTTATTATTGGCCTCAAATGAGAGATGAAGTGGAGAGCTATGTGAAGACTTGTCTTGTGTGCGAACAAGATAAGATTGAAAATAAGACACCAAGTAGGTTGTTGGAACCTCTGCCTCCTTCAGAGCGACCGTGGGAAAGTGTCTCTCTAGATTTCATCTTTGCCTTGCCGAAGTCCGAGGGGTTTGGATCTATTCTCGTGGTAGTGGATTGATTTTCGAAGTATGCTACCTTTATACCCGCCCCTACTGACTGCACTGCAGAGGAGGCAGCACGACTATTCTTCAAGAATGTGGTGAAATATTGGGGATTGCCTAAGAGCATCTTTAGTGATCGAGATCCACGCTTCACAGGACGACTATGGACAGAGTTGTTCAAACTCCTTGGGTCGGAGCTTCATTTTTCAACAAGCTTCCATCCTCAAACTGATGGGCAGACAGAGAGAGTGAATGCCTTACTCGAGTGTTACTTGAGGCATTTTGTAAGCGCTAATCAGAAAGATTGGACAAAACTCCTCGACATTGCTCAGTTCTCATATAATTTGCAAAGGAGTGAGTCTACAGGGAAGAGTCCGTTCGAGATTGTGACTGGACAACAACCGCTTACACCTCACTCTCTTTCTTCCCCTTATTCAGGGAAGAGCCCTGGAGCTTATCATATGATTAAGTCGTGGGAAGAACAAGCAGATGTCACTCGTTCTTACCTCGACAAAGCTGCAAAGAGGATGAAGAAATTGGCAGATAAGAAGAGGAGGCATGCAAGCTATCAAGTGGGAGACAAGGTAATGATGAAACTTCTTCCACAACAATTCAAAGCCTTTCGCAAGGTTCATAAAGGCTTAATCCGTAAATACGAAGGGCCATTTGAGATCATTGGACGTGTTGGGGAAGTTGCTTACAAAGTACAACTCCCTCCCTCTATGAAGATCCACCCGGTCTTCCATGTGAGTATGCTTAAACCATATCATGAAGACCAAGATGAACCGAGTAGAGGTGATTTGAGTCGTGCTCCGCCTGTGGTGATTAGATCCTTCGATAAAGAAATCGAAGAGATTTTATCTAATCGCGTTGTGAGACGAAGAGGGGTACCACTAAGTATTCAATATTTGATCAAGTGGAAAGGGCTCCCGATAACTGAAGCTAGTTGGGAAGCTCATGAAGATCTATGGCAATTCCAAGAACACCTAGAGCGCTATCATGAACAGAACGCGACGAGGACGTCTGCGCATTAGGTGGGGGAGAATGTCACGGTAAATTTTTAGAAGGTTAGATTTAACAGTGTTTGTATAGTTTTTTAGAGTATTTGAGAATACTCTAGATGGTTCTGGAACATTCTAGAATGTTCTAGAAGGTCCCGGAATACCCTAGAAGGTTCTAGAAGACTTTAGAAGATCATAGAATATTCTAGAAGAGTGTGGATTGATATAAAAGTATGAAGAGTTGTATGGAACAATCTAGAAGTATTTAGAAAGTAGTGGTATGATAGATATTTATAAAGAAGGTTCTAGATGATTAATCTAGACCATTGCTTAGATTTAATCCTAACCATCCATTGAGGAGGTAGATGGCTATAAATAGGAGGTAAGAGTTAGTGTGGATGTGTGTGAATCATTTGTAACAAACACTTGAGTAATAAAGTGTTCTTCCACCAAAGCTTCCTTTCTCTTGTGTTCTCTTGTGTTCTTAGCTTTCTTGCTAAGTATTGAGGGTTAGGCTGACTTGGTCTTAGCTCAAGAGGTTGAGTAAGTCCGAGTGCCGGCACGGTAGCATTGGAGTGTGTCCAAGGCCGTGACATCGTGGAGTAGGGTGGTTACAATGTGCAAAAATTTCTATGCTATATGGATAAGCTTATGCTATGTGTAAAAATTTATGTGCTACATCAATAAAATTACGTTCTCTCCAATAAAAATAACTGTGCTAAAGAAGCACAAAAAAGAAAATGACGCATGCACTTTTTTTTTGGTTAGGTTTGTGCCAAATTAGTTAAACTTGATTACAAAATGTTTGTACAAATAATATTTTAAATGATTTTCTGTTTTCAACTGTATTATATAATTGAACTAATTTATCTATTAAACAGTGACGAATCCTAAAAAAAGATTTTAGAGGAGCCAAATGTATAATTAATTATATATATTATATAAGAGTATTTATATTCAAATGAAATGCATTAATTTTTAAGTTTTTTAATTATTATAAATGTATAATTATAGGAATACATTACTTAAAAAATTAAGAAATTATAATTAACATAATAGCATCGAAAATTATAATACATAGATATTTTTTTGTCCAAATAATTTTTTTAAAAAAAATATTAAAGATCAATAAAAAAATATAAAATGATAAACTTAAAATATAATAAGATTTTTTTATTTAATATTATGATACCAGTTAT
>NC_029773.3:14776491-14786213 GCF_000817695.3 Arachis duranensis | reverse complement strand
ATTTGAACAACTTGTATCAAACAAAATCAATAGTTACAATTTTGGTTTTATAAAATATTTAAAAAGTTATGACCCCATTATCTCAATCAAGTTCTGCCAATGGGAATAAAGTTCTAAAATTTTAGTCAACTCTTGAGATCGAATAGCTATATTTTGCGAAAATTATCCTTAAATTTATGTTATAAATTGTGCCATATACAACAAATAATTATAAAATTGGACACAAAAACAAAAAAATAGTCTTTATTTTTTGTTAAGACCAGCTGATATAAAATTGAAATTCAGCCAATACAAACCTAAATCTGACTCTATATTTTTTTGATAGGGGAATATTAGGGAGATAATGATTTTGTTGAATAATATGAACAACTATCAATTAAATTAAAATATAATATACTTCTAAATTAATTTTCTAAATTTTAATATTAAAATAATTATCTGTACATTAGTAAAATAAATATTCAATACATCTATTATTTACATTGTTTAATATTTTCATTGTTTCCTATAATTTTTCTTTTTTGATAACTTTGTTCAAAATTCAGTACGATTCGAATTCGAAGCATATCTTGTTGGATTTGGATTTGTCTTTTTCAATCGTCATTTTTGGATTGGTTTTGACGTTTTAGTCATACTTCGGGTTGATCTGACCTTATTTGAAATCATATTTGATAGTTAAAAAATATATATTTTTTTAAAATAAAAGTTAAGAATAAAATATTATATTTTTATATCCCAATTACTATCTGGTATATATTATATGATATTGTTATTTTAAAATAATTTATTTTAGTATAAATAAATGTTATATATCATTTATTAAATTTAATCTTTAAAAATAAAATGTTATTAATTTATTATATAAAATTTACGAAATTATATACATTAATTATATACGTGTTGATCGTTTAACCTAATTTATTTCTAATTAATTTAAGATCAAAGTCGAATTTTTAAAATAAATCGAAAGTATTCTCAAGTTCAATATTTGAAAATTGGGCCAAATTGATAAGTCAAATCGATCGAACAAAAAAATCAGTGGTTATTTTAGATAATGTTCATGAATCGGATTCAATCTATATATCCGCGATATTTATCTTAATTCAATTTAAAAAATTTTAGATAATGTTCATGAATCGGATTCGATCCATATATCTGCGATATTTATCTTAATTCAATTTAAAAAATTGCAAATATCAATCTAATATAAAATAGTATTTTATTGATATTTTTAATAAAAATACAAGTTCAATATTTAAAAATTAGGTCAAATTAGTCGAAAACCAGTTCGAGCAGATAATGTTCATTAATCGGATGTGGGATTTGAACCCACGCTCAAAAAGATAGTTAATATTCTATAGCCACTAGGCTACAATATATTTCACTATATTATTGTGTTGTTTTAGATATATTTCATGTCAAACAGTTGATCAAATTAGGAGTGTATACAAATTGGATAGGATCCACATAATTTTCATCAGATCGGATCGGATATGATATCCACATTTTTTAATGTTAGATCCACCTAATTTCATCTATAAATGTGTGGATCGGATCGAATCGAATATCGGATATATCCGCATAATTGAACATTTTTTTTAATCATATTTTTATGTAAAAAATATATCTTTTACATTTTTAAACTTATTTTTTCTTAAAATATTTTTAATCAAACTTTTTCTAAATAATAAAAATAAAATAATACAATATATGAATAATAATTACTAACTAAAACATACAAAAAAGTAAATATAATACCAACATATATATATATATATATATTTAATTATTATTGTGCGGATCTGCGGATCCGCGGATCGAATATGCGTATGTAGAGCAGATATCCACGATCCGATCCATAAAGGGTGCGGATCGGATCCTATCCGATCTTATCAATGTGCGGATCGAATCGTATCCGCAATTTTCAGATTGGATGCAGATATTTACCGCGAATTTGCGGATACGATCCAATCCATGAACACCCCTATTTAGAGTGAATGATCATTATACAATTTAATATATTTTACGAATTGTTATTTTTATTGTATCAAATTAAGATATTATTGTAATAATATTAGCTAATTTTATGTTTATTTTTGTAATAATTATTTTTAGAATTTAAAATTTAATTATTTTTAAAATATTAGTAAATATATATTTTAAATTTTTAATTATTTTATATTTTTAATTTATATAGGATCGATTTTATCGATTCAATCTATTTACCAATTAAATCAATAAATCAGTAAATTAATAATGTAATTAGTTCAATTATCGGTCAGGAATTGTGGCGGAAAACCAGCTGAGAATGGGTTAGTTGAACCGATTTAGGATCCGGCTGGTCTTCTAAAACCTGCAAAAACGACGCCGTTTAGAAGAGGGGTATTTCTAATGAAAGGACAAGAACCCTTTTATCTTTCTTCTCTCTTCTGTACGGCTCTACCTCTCTTCGCCAGCCAGTCAGCCACCATTCTGTCATTCTTTTCCCCCAACCGCCGTGCGTTCGCAATTCACTTTTTCCGGTTGATATATATGTGAGTTGATTTTATGTTTCCTTTCATAAATTTCAAAATTGTTGCTTCTAATTGAACAATGGGGTTTAAATATTTTTGGTTACTTGATCCTAATGCTTATCTATCAGGTTGGTGTAGCATACATGTTCTTAGTCCCTGATGTGTTTCTGGTTTTTTTGGTTTGTACTGCTGGTTCTTGTTCTTGTGTTTTGACATGAACATCACCATCTTTGTATGGATCTCTGAGTGTATAAGCATGAAAAAAAAAAAAGAATATTTTTATATGCTTCAGAACTTTGTTTCCTCCAACTTATGTATGCTTTTCTATAATTATAACTTTGGTTCATGTAATACTTTCAATTTGTGTTATTTTAATATTTAAATTACAATATAGTGATATTTTTTAATTATAATTATATTTATTATAAAATGGTTATTCTGATCTAACCACGGTTGAACTACGGGCTGACAGCCATACCTTTCGATTCATGAGCTTTGCATAATCTCTTATTGAACTTTTAATTTGGGGTTTTGATTTTGTTTGGTTTGATGTTCCAAAACTAGAATTGGGATGAAGGAGAATGAGTTACCTCTTAACAACATTGTTAAAGAAGCACGAGGTTGATTCCATCATCAAAGACACCATCGACAAGGTTCTTGTCCTCCGCTTTGGTCGTGCCTCCGATGCTGTCTGTCTCCAACTTGATCAAATTGTTAGTATGCTTCTCTTTTTTACACTTTCCAATTCTATATATTTGATTATATTTTGGTATTTAACTCGTTTGGTTTGTTTGATGCAGCTTTCTAAAGCTGTGAGGGATGTGTCCAAATTCGCAACAGTGGCACTGGTTGATGTTGACTCAGAGGATGTTCAGGTTTATGTCAAGTATTTTGACATTTCTTTGATTCCTTCCACGGTGTTCTTCTTCAATGCCCATCACATGAAAATGGATTCTGGGTATGCTGCTAACTTTTTTATAATATGATTTGATTCAGTAGTTTACTTCTTTGTTTTGGTCTGATTTTTTACACTTTTGTGTTGCATGTTTCTTCAATTGTTTGTTGCTTCATCTGATTATGATTGTGTTGTGTTCATGATTTACTTATGATTATGACATATGTATCCATTGGAAAGCATCTTAACTCATATTTTTTCAGTTTAAACCTGCCAAAAATAATTTAAAAATGCTGTTAACTAGACTGATTGATTTGTTATGTGCATTGGTAATTGTCAAATCAGAATTTTTTTTTCATCATTCGTTTCGGGGCTATTTTGCTGGTATGTAATGTACGACCAATATATCCTTTTAACAAATAACTCGCTGTGAATGATAAACTGAGAATTGAGAAGCTGATTGACGGTTTGAAATTCGGAAATGATATATTCTCTTCGGTGCCTCATATATGCATGTTTCTAAGGAAATTTTATATTTTCTTTGGAGTACAATTAAATGTCTGCTTCTTAAGTGCAATATTTGGTGTCAAGACATACTATTACTTGGTTGTATTCTCTAGCCTCTTAGGCTCTTATTCTATGAAAGTTTACTTAGAGTTCCAGAAGTAATATAGCATTTATGATTTCGTCATTTCAGACTTCCAGTATTGTAGAAGAGGCTTTTCCCTCCTCAATTCTTTGGATTTGTATCAAGAAATTTTCTGGTTAAGATTTTGACATTTTGTTCTGTTACATATAGGACTGCAGATCACACTAAGTGGATTGGCGCTTTTCACAGAAAGCAAGATTTCATTGATGTTGTAGAGGTACATACTTACATATCCTTGTTTATGCGAATCTTGGATCTGATTAAAATGATTGTAAATCGTTTCAAATGCCAGTCGTTTATCATTGACATTTACTGATTATTGTTAAAAGTAGTAACAAATGGTGGGTTCATATGCAGAAAAAGACATAGTAAGATATCTAGTGTTTATCATTTGTTTACATGCCTCTCTCTCTCTCTCTCCCTCTTTTAATTCTTGCCATTTAAACTTCATTAGTATTCCGTCCAAAGGTTATTTGAAGTCTTTCAATTGAGAAGTGATCTTTGTCTTGATATTGATATGTTATTGAGAATAACATAGGATGCCATCATCTTAAGTAACATAACCACTTGTGATTTGTGAACATGTCTCCACCACCTTCCCCTTTCCTTTTATAAACAAAATTTAGGATTAAAAGGGCGCAGTACTTCAAAACTTGTTTCTGAAAAAATAAGTGGTTTCTCTGAGCTTTAAACGAGTATTTAGCTTAGCTTGTGCAAAACTGATGTTGAGTATTAGATGTTTTTCATCTATTTTTCTTGTCTTATCTCTCTTGCCATGAAGATAAATAATTGTACAATGGTATGATTCTAGTCCAATAGGCTCAATTAGGGAGTGCAAACTTAGTTAAATAAGGGGCAAGGGAAATCAAGTTCGGTTGGTCTAGTGGTTAGCTCACTAGTCCGCATAAGCAAGTGTTGGGGGTTTGAATCCCGCCTTGTGCATGCAACAAAGCATTGACCAACAGCAAACCCTCAATGGAGGTTTGATCCGTGATGGATTAGTCCTTAGTCTGCTGGATTGGGAGATACAGTAGGAAACCAAATAAGGGGCAAAGGAATTTAAATAGGTGTGTGTTACGAAAAACTCTTTAGGATATTCTCCTTCCATTTCCCGTTGATCACTGTAGAATCCAATTTTGCATTACAATCTTAATTTGAGTTATATTTTTTTTATGTCTCTTGCCTTCTATGCAGTAGTACATTGATTGGATGCTAGATTAGCTTCTACTTGAAAATGTGTGCTTCCAGCTATTTACCATGTATGACCTTTTCATTATTTGATGAAATTGTGATGAACATTACTGCAGGCAATATTTAGAGGAGCAATGAAAGGGAAGCTTATTGTGAATTGCCCTCTCCCACCTGAAAGAATTCCAAAATACCAGTTATTGTACAAAGATGTCTGAATGAAAGTGAATACCAGTTACCTGTTGTATATACTTGGGATTTGCACATTATACTACTAGTTTTCAGAGTTGACTAGTCCCCTTCTATATCCTTTTTATTCATTCACAAGACTGGAATATGACAAGGGTCGAACCATTTATAAGTGTTTGATAAAATAAGACAGGTTTCTTGTTGGGGACTACAATGGCTACGGTTAGTTGGTTACCATGTCTAAGCTGCCATCACATAGGAAAGTAGGCCAGAGTGAAAGAAGAATGATGCGGCAACAAAAGGTAGTTACACTTGCAGACTCCTAAACTTTGTTAGGATAAACCACAAAAAATGTACTCAAATTATCTCTATTGACAAAAGTGTCTCCGAATTTTGTTATTGAATTTAATAAAAAAATTACCAAATTTTAAAGATAAAAATATCTTATTTTTTCTGATTGTGTTTGCAAAAAAATCTATTAAAATTCAATTTTTAAAATATTTTTTAAAATAGATATTTAATATTAGATATTTTTATTGCATTTTTAAATAATTTAAAAACATTTTTATCAATAAAATTTGGGAATATTTTTATCAACACCAAAATAATTCAAATATCTTTGGACTATTTTGAAATATTATTCAAAATACAATGTTTTTACTGTTAGTGGAAATCTCGGATATTCAAACCTGGCCTGTTAGAGATGCAGTCATCAGTCACATTCATATAGAAATTAAATTAAAGGAGTCAATACATTATTTTCTTTTTAATGTACTATTTTGATTATTATTTTTGTCATAAACTATAATAGCAGTATTTATTTAGTGTTGTGCGAAATTAAATCATCCTTGCAGTTAGTGGTGTTGAGGGTATCATGCACTGCAAGGCATGGGAACGGATATATATATGATATATGATATTAGTGTCATATTTCCTCAATCGTAATATAAGATATTGATATATGCATAAAGAAGGCAGAACAGGTGGAACAGCAAAGAAAGTCGCTGAACTAAGAATTCATCTAGTGCAACAAAATCTAATCTACATAACAACCATTCTCACACCGGATATTCAAAATTCTAAGTGACAGCGATTAACAAAATGAAAGATAATTCTGTCTCCTTGCTGAATGGAATGTATGGTTTACAATACACCCTGGGTGTTCATCTTCTTCATCATTTTCCCCTGAAATTTATGTGACGTTTGTATGAGAAAATTAACTCACTCAGATAGAAATGTGAACCATGTGAGCTAGGAAAGATGAATTTTAATTTCACTTACGTGTTCATCATTAAAGTTATGTTGTCTCCTTTAAGAAGGATCCTCCCTAATAAGAACAATATACTTCAGAAATTGCATGAATAAGTAGCAAAAAAACAAAAAAAATTGAGAAACTTTAGCATACCTAATGTCTTTCTGGTGTTCTTCTTGACATTCACTTCTTCAGCATCATCCAGAACCAAATTCATGTATTCATCAAAACCCTGTTTAAAATTAAGATGAGATTGGATTCTAAATTCTAACCACAGCACATTTTATATTGCTATGCCAAAAACACAAGCCTGTAGGCCTGTACTCTAGATACAAATACAATGGAGCTTCATATAAAACGCACTAGATAGATTCAACACCAACTTATCATCTCATTTTAAATTCATTCAATCATAGAACCAAATTTTCAAAGGGAAGCTTTGGAGCAAACGGTTGAGTTGTTTCCATGTAATCTCAAGGTCACGGGTTCAAGATGTGGAAATAGCCGATGATGTAATTATCAGGTTAGGCTGCATAGCTTACACTCTTTGGGTCCAGCCCTTCCTAGACCCTGTGTTAGCGGGGATGGTTGTGCACCGGGCTGCCCTTTTTTGTTTTATGTTTTATTGTACAACCAAATTTTCCAACTGATACTGTTTGAATGTGTTAAATAAATCCCTGTTTTTCAATACCTCGTCAATTCACCATTAATTTAAAAGTCACTGTACAGAATAATCTAGCCTCAACTAGTAACAATACTGAATTTGCATAATTTAAAAGACAGCACAGCATCACCATTAATCTATAGAAGACTCAATCACAATCCAAATCCACATTAATCATATCCGCAAAACAGTTTAAAGTCCGCAAAAACCATTTTTTTTATTAAGTACGCATGAAAAAAAGAAACTTCAATTAAGTATGAAGGACTCACAATGATACGGCCTTCAATCCTCAAATCCTTTTGCTCAAAGAGCCAAATCTGAATGCGAGCTTTCTGCAATAAAAACACAATTCACATAAAGAAAAATCAAGTTATAGAAAGGATAGAAGAATTCAGGAATAGAGGTAGGTACTACTCAGTATAGGCAAGGACTTACACTTTGAAGGAACCTGAAAATCAAGTTCTGCGAAATGCGAAAAGGGAAGATGTTAAGACAAACAGAAACTTTAAAACACAACCAACAGAAAAAAAAAAGAAGAGGAGTGAGAAACGTACAATGGGTTGGGTCATAACCCTCTGAACTTTAGTGCTTGCCATGGTTTGGAAACTGGATCAAACAGTTGCAGAAACAAAACTGTATTTTGCAGCGAGGGAGCTCGAACTAAAACCCTACTAAACCAAACAAACAAATTCAACGAATTCAATTTGAATACCGTTGAGTATCGAGGGATGAGAGAAAAGAGAGTTGCCGGCGAGGACGGTGGGCAACGGGCAGCCGGCAGCGAGCGGCGAGGATCAGAGTATACCTGCTAGGGTTTGCGACTAAGTGCCTGAGAGTCTCTGAGGAGGAATTGAGTGTGAAGGGTGGGGTTTGAGATATATATATTTGGGGATATTTTGGTAATTTTCTAGTTAAGTCTTTAATGGGCCACAGAATTTTGTACTCTACATTTTTCATGGGCAATGGGCCTCTTATAAACTAAAAATCTGTGATGCATGCTTGTTTGGGTAATAGCAATGAGATTTCCTAATGTATTATGTTAAGAATAAACCAATTTGTGGTATACCATATGCTTTCTTAACAATCACATCCGGATTAAAAGAAAAAGATGGATTAGTCGTTCAGTTAATATAAAGTATTTTTTAGGTAAGTTATAATAATATTTTAGTATTTTATTGATATTAAAATATAAATTAATTTTTTAATTATTTTTAAAGGTTTATTTTAATTATATAAAATATTTAAATTTTTTTTGTTTTAATAAATAATAATAATTATTATTTTTAAATTTATTATAAGAATATATATTAAAAATAACGCTGTACGCGCTAACACGTGATGATATTTAGGTATGTTCAAGTGTATCCAGAGTAAATTTTTTTATTTTTTATTAAGATACGGTTAGACACAACAAACACACGTATTGGACAAATGTCGATGAGTGTTGCGTCTGAAATACATTCGACATGTAAATACGACAACTCAGTAAAATGCCCGTACTTCATAGCTAAAAATAAAATAATATAAGTTTTTCAAGTTTTCACACCAAAAATAGTTTTACAAGTTATAAAACAAGATAATAAAAAATGTCATAATAAATTTTTTCTTTTGGATTTTGATAAATCCTATGTTGTTATTATACCGGTTAAGTACGATTTTGGTCCCTAACGTATAGGTCAAAAAAATTTTTCGTCCCCAACCATTTTTTACATACAAATCCCTAATGTTCGAGTTGATTTTAAAATTATCTTTCAGACAATTATACCCTTCTCCTTCTTCACCAAAATACTCAACAACAATAATGAATGAATCAGAAGCAACAACAATGAAACAAAAACATCTCTTCTTTTTTTTCTTCTTCAGTAATAACAATGAAGCAAAAACAAAAGCAGAATTGGAAATAGAAGAAACAGAAGCATAAGTAGAATTGGAAATAAAAGCAGAAGCAAAATTGGAAATAGAAATAAAAGTAGAAACATAAAAAGAATCAAAAGCATAAAAAACAAAGGCAGAATCAGAAGCAGAAGAAACAGAAGTAGAAGAACAATAGATTAACAAAATAAGAAACAGAATTAAAAAATAGAATCAGAAGCATCTCTACTTCTTTTTCTTCTTCTTCATCATAGCACCAGCAACAAAACAATAAAATCAGAAGAACAAAACACAAAGAGATCAAAGATCAAATCAAAAGCAGAAAAAATTAGAAGCAGAAGAAATAATGAACAATAAAATCAGAATCAGAAGCAGAAGAAATTAGAAGTCGAAGTAGAACGAATCAAAAATAGAATCGAAACCTAGGGAGGACCAGCGGCAAGGACGCGTAGCGACAGCAAGGACCAGAAGCATCGGCGGCAGTGGTGAAGCACGATGGC
>NC_029773.3:14750564-14776419 GCF_000817695.3 Arachis duranensis | reverse complement strand
CCCCGCGTGATTCCCTTTCCCTTTCCCTTTTCATCCGTTTTCTTTTTTTTTATTTTTTTATTTTTTTATTTTTTTAATTAAGGGTAATTTAGTAATAAAAATTAAAATTTTGGTAAAAAGAGAAGGTTTTAAAATTAAGTTAACCCTTAAGAATAATTTTATATGCAAAAAAAAGTTGAGGACGAAAATATTTTTTGATCTATACCCTAGAAATTAAAATTGTGCTTAATCCTTATTATAAAAAAGTTTGCAGTAGTGAAATTTCAGCATGACATGAAAGAGAATTATCGAGTTACGTCTATCCACAATGCATTTGATAAACCACTACTTTATGATTTATCTTGTGCTAAATTGAGTGGTATTTATCAATTCTCTGCATACTTATTCATACAATTTGCATGGTTTTACAAATCCTTCCCAATTTTGTTTAAAGGTTGAAAACTTGCTTTCTAAGCCCTTAAATTGTGTACTTTTAATTCCCCTTTATACCATTCGATGCCGTTATCCATGTGTTAAGTGTTTTCAGGCTTTATAGGGAAGGAATGGCTCAGAGGATGGAAAGGAAGCTTGCAAAAATGGAAGGAACACAAGAAACTAAGGAGCTGGTCAGCGAGAATCAACACGCACGCGTACTTGACATGTACACACAATTTGGCGCATTCCCTATCGACGCGAACGCGTATTTGACGCAGACGCGTACCATGTGCAGAAGACTATCAACGCGTATGCGTACCTGACGCGTACACGCGACATGCGCCATGTGCAAAATTCGCAGAAAACGTTAGGGACGATTTTGGGCTGAGTCTGGACCCAATTTTTGGCCCAGAAACGCAGACTAGATCCAGGGGACAGCAGGGACTCAAGAGACATTCACACATTCTCAGTTTTTAGTTCTAGTTTTAGTTTTAGGAATCTTGGAGAGATTTTACCACTTCCTCTAGGGTTCTTCACATTCAGATATTTCTAGTTTTATGCTTTTGAGTTGGATATTGGGAAGAGTTACTACCTCTGTTGAAGTTTCTATCATTCTAGTTTGTTTCCTATTCCTTTACTCTTTTATTTCCCATTTACCCTATTTAGAGTTACAACTCGATATCTTTAATTTTGGAAATTATTAATGCAAAAGTATTTTTCTATTTAATTTCTTTAATTGCTTGATCATCTCGATCCAATTCCAAATTATCATGTCTTCTTCCTACTCCCTTTATATGAATGAAAAAATGGCATCCATGTCAATGGAGTAGACTACCAACTTGGCTTTAGAGTTGATTAATATTAGGAGACCCTTGAGTTGGAAGACTCAAGAGTAAACAGGTAATTGGAAGTTGTTGGCTGGCTCTCTAGTCACTAATGCTAATCCTTCCTAAGGGAGAGGATTAGGACTTGTAAAGTGGAGTCAGCTCAACTACTTGACTTTCCTTCATTCGTTGAGGGTTAACTAAGTAGAAACAATAACCTATTACTGTTAATCTTGGAAAAACCAACAAGGATAGAACTTCCGATTAATCTTCTCCTAACCAAGACTTTTTATTTCAATTACATAAAACCTCTTATTAATTTTCATTGTTTTAATTTATAATCGTTTATTTGCCTATTTCCCAAACTCCAAATTTTTGAGAAACCCCTAATCAATAATTCGCACTCTCTTAGCAACTCGTTGGGAGACGAATTGTAAATTCTACTTCTAGTATTTTATTCTTAATTTTGTGACAACCCTTTTTAAATTGATACGCAGATTTTTTACTGATAAAGTATATTTATTAGTTTCATTGATTTATTTTTCTATATGTATTTACCTATTTGGTTTATTCTTCTAATAGTGTTTAATTAATAATTCTACAGTTCCACTATTGCTTTTAAAATTCAAATATATTAATATTTTGTCTTTTTTAATTTTCATTCTATTTGATCATCTTATTTGTTTTTCAACTCATATATACCAACTTTTTTCTTTCTGGTATGGTATCTTGTTGCCCTTTCTGTCTATTTAATAAAATTGTTTTAAGATTAGGGAGAAGAGATAGTTGAATTTATAGCATTTTCTTACCTAAAAGTACAAAAAGGTAAATTCAAGAGTGGTTCAATCAAGTTTTCATGGATAAGGATAAAGCTGAGATGCGTTTGGTGAGAGAGAGAGAAGGAGAAAAAGGTTGAGAAGATAAGATGAACTTCTCATTATCAATAATGATGAATCTCACTAAAATTATACATCTTACGGGTGTATATATAAGTAATATAGGAATGCTAACTAACTAATACTAAAAAGTAAAGGATAAATAACAAAAAAAATGCTAACTGACTAACGCTAAAGAACAGAGGATAAATAACAAAACTATAACTAATTGTGCTAAGATGGCAATCTCCTAACAGATTTTATCATTGCAGCTAATTCACCAAGTAACTAATGTCCACCAACAACCTCCCTCAAGCTTGGGATGTGGATATCGTACATGCCAAGCTTGCATTGAAACTTTGTGAATAGACCTGGAGCTAAGCTCTTTGTAAGAATGTCAACAATTTGTTTAGAGGTAGGGATAGGTAGGAATTTCAAGGAACCATCTTGGATACGATCCCGAACTGTATCACAATCGATCTCGATGTATGTAGTGCGTTCATAGAAGACGAGATTTGACACAATGTGGATCACTGACTTGTTGTCACAGAAGAGAGATATAGGTTTTTCCAGTTGTACTTGAAAGTCATGAAGGATATAGGTCAACCAACGTCCTTCGCTAGTAGCTAGAGACAAAGCTCTATACTCTTACTCAGCTGAAGAGTGTGACATTATGACCTGTTTTCTACTCTTCCAAGAAGTAGAACCCAGACACCGACCTGCGTGTATCGAGGCTTGTTCCCTAATAAGAATCAGAATAGCTAGTGAGGTGAAGGTCTGACCTTGAAGAGAAGAGGATTCTTGGCTAGAGTTTGCTTAATGTACCTCAAAATGTACAAACCATCCTTGAAGTGTTCGGTGGTCGCACAATCTAAGTATTGCCTAATTTTGTTGACAGCGAAACTAATGTCCAGACGAGTGTTGGTCAAATATAATAGCCTCTCTATAAGTCTATGATAGGGATTCATCAAATCATGAAGAGGAGAACCAGATGACTTTGAAAGATGAGAAGTGTAACACAGAAGAGTTATGGCAAGTTTCAAATATGTCAAGCTAAACTCCTCCAAGAGATCAGCTGCATAGTTTCGTTGGTATAACATGATTTCTTCCTTGCTCCTAGAAATTTCAATGCCAAGAAAATATTTAAGACGACTCAGATCCTTGATTTTGAATTTGGCATCGAGTAAAGCTTTTAACATGATTGATTTCTCCCATATCATTGCCAGCAAGAACAAAATCATCAACATAGACCAAGATGGTTGCAAAGGCAGTGGCTGAACCTTTGCTGAAGAGAGAATGGTCAACCCGAGATTGTCAAAAACCAGAGGACTTCAAAATTAAGCATAGCTTGTGAATCTATTGGTGGCTGGCTTGCTTGAGCCCAGAGAGGGAGCACTCAAGTTTGCATATAATGTTGGGAGGAGCCGAAAGACCCAGGGGCACTTTCATGTAACAGTTTCTAGAAGGTCACCATGACGAAAGGCTGTATTAACGTCTAATTAGTAAAGAAACCAACCTTTGTGAGCAGCAAGAGCTAAGAGAACCTGGGATGTTGACATTTTGAATACCGGGCTAAAGGTGTTAAAGTAAACAAAGCCAGCCATTTGGTATATCCTTTAGCGACCAGTCGCGCCTTATGGCATTCAACAGACCCATCAGGCTTCAATTTGGTCTTGAAGACTCATTTGCAACCAACAACTTTCTTGCCTTTGGGAAGTATAGTGATAATCCAAGTCTTGTTATTCTTTAAAGCTTGAAGTTCATCCTTAATTGAATTCTTCCAACAATCATATTTAATGGCTTTCTCAAAACTAGTTAGTTCAATAATGCTATCAATGGCAAGAGAGAATTCTTTTTGTTTGTGTGAGAGATTGTCAAATGAAAAAATTTGTGAGAGAGGCTGCTTGGGACATGATGGAGTAACACTGCTGGAAGTATTTGGCATAGTAGTGACATGCATACAATAAAAATTAGCAAGGTGATTAAGAGGTCTACGAATTCTACTGGATTTTCTAAGTGGTGCTTAGGGGTCATGAGGTTGTGAGGTGCTTTTAGGGATGTTGATAATATCTTCCGTAGAGATAGAGTTAGGATTAGTAACCTTCGAATGGAATCACGGGTGTGAGTGTCATGGGACGAGAGTGAATTATCTAAGTGTGATGATGCGTCTAAGTGTGGTGCATGAGATGGAGTATGGAATGAAAGAGGTGATAGATGAAATGATGTAGGTATAGAAATGGGAAAGATAGGTGTAGTATGTGTAGTAGCATAAGGATCATGAGATGAAAAGTGAGAATCTGAGACAATTTTATGTTGCTGAAATAAAAAATTATGCTCATAAAAAATGACATCTCTTGAAATAAAAATTTCTTTTGTAGTTATATCTAGTACAATGAAACCTTTGGTTCCCATTTTGAAACCCAAGAATATGGCTTTTCGAGCTTTCTTTTATAGTTTTGTTTTGTGATTACGCAAGGTTGAGGAAAATACCAAGCAAACAAAGACTTTAAAATGTTGTATGGTTTATCAAACAAAATCAGATAAAGGCTCTTGGCATGTAGAGGCTAGAAGGAACTCGATTTAAAACATGAATAGCTTGAGTAACAACATAGTTCCAAAACTTTAATGGTAAATTGCTTTCAAAAATTAAGGCTCCAACCGTATTAAGAATATATTGTTTGCTCTTTACAATGCCATTATTTTGTGGGGTTTCCACGTAGGAAGTTTGATAAATTATTTCTTAAGAATCATAAAAGGACTACATAATGAATTCTTTGCCATTATCAATTCTCATACATTTTACTTTTGTATGAAATTAAGTTTCAATGAGTTTTACAAAATGTGGAATCAAAGTAGCTACTTTAGCTTTATTTTTCATGAAATATGCCTATGTGAACCTGCTTTTATCATCCACAATAGTGAGGAAGTATTTGTGGTCGCTAATAGATTGAATTGCCAATGATCCCTAAATATGCATGTGGTTGTCAAAACAAAAAACTGATTTTGTGATACTGTGAGAAAAAGAGAGTCTCTTTTGTTTGTCAAAATGGCATGGCTCACAGGGGGCATATTTCAATTTGTAGGAAAGAAAGTTATAATGTCCTTTCATGAGTTCTATCCTATCATGCGAAATATAACCTAATCTACTATGCCATAGTGCACCTAAATCTTCTCACAAGTGAAATGGGATATAGCGATGGCTCCAAAAAAGGCAGGTGGTTTGGGAGTTGGTGATGGAGTGATTCGGAATACAGCTCTTCTATTTAAATGGTGGTGGAGGTTTTCGAAAGAAGATTGCCCTTTTATGGAAGAAAGTAGTGTGCTCTTGTAATAACATAAATCCGTCCGAGATGTTGTGTGGTCAGCCTGTTCCTACAAGAGGGGGCCCTTGGAAGGATATTTATCAGCTTCAAATCAGTGAGCCACAAGCCAGACAAAAGATGATCAGAGGCTTGTCTATGAATGTAGGGAATGGCAGAACGATTCAATTCTGGGAGGATATCTGGTTACCTAATGGTTCTTTGAAAGTGTTATTTCCAAGACTTTTCTCGGTCTCAAACCTTAAAGGTTCTGTTATAGGGGATTGTGGGTTTTGGAATGGTGATGAGCGGATAATTTATACGCTTTTTTAGCATTGTGTTTATATAGTTTTTAATAGGATCTAGCTACTTTTTAGTATATTTTTATTAGTTTTTAAGTAAAATTTACATTTCTGGAATTTACTACGAGTTTGTGTGTTTTTCAGTGATTTCAGGTATTGTCTAGCTAAAATTGAGGGACCTGAGCAAAAATCTGATTTAGAGGCTGACAAAGGACTGTTGATGCTGTTGGATTCTAACCTCCCTGAACTCGAAATTAATTTTTTGGAGCTATAGAAACTTAAATGGCACGCTCTCAATTGCGTTGGAAAGTAGACATCCAGGGCTTTCCATCAATATATAATAGTTCATACTTTATTCAAGTTTAGATGATGCAAACTGGCGTTCAACGCTAGCTTTCTGCCCTATTCTGGCGTTAAACGCCAGAAACAAGTTGCAAGCTAGAGTTAAACGCCAGAAACAAGTTACAAACTGGCGTTTAACTCCAAAGAAGGCCTCTACACGTGAAAGTTTCAATGCTCAGCCCAAGCACACACCAAGTGGGCCTGGAAGTGGATTTTTGCATCAATTACTTATTTATATAAACCCTAGTAACTAGTCTAGTATAAATAGAACTTTTTACTATTGTACTAGGGGTCTTTTTCCCTATTTTTGAATTCATATGCCATTTAGGGAGGTTGGCCATTCGGCCATGCCTGGACCTTGTTCTTATGTATTTTCAACGGTGGAGTTTTTAAACACCATAGATTAAGGTGTGGAGCTCTACTGTTCCTCGAGTATTAATGCAAAGTACTATTGTTCTTCTATTCAATTCATGCTTATTCTTATTCTAAGATATTCATTCACACACAAGAACATGATGAATGTGATTATTATGTGACAGTCATCACCATTCTCACTTATGAACGCATGCTTGACAACCACTTCCGTTCACATCAACTCCCCTCTGACAGTGGGGCATCTTAATATGAGATTGGAACCTCCGTGGTATAGGCTAGAATCCATTGGCAGCATTCCTGAGATCTGGAAAGTCTAAACCTTGTCTGTGGTATTTTGAGTAGGATCTGGAATGGGATGACTGTGACGAGCTTCAAACTCGCGACTGTAGGGCGTGGTGATAGACGCAAAAGGATAGTAAATCCTATTCCTACACGATCGAGAACCAACAGCTGATTAGCCATACAATATCTGTGCATGGTATTTTTCATCTGAGACGAGCAATCTAACAGTTGATTAGCCGTACAGAAACCGTAGAGGACCATTTTCACTGAGAGGACAGGAAATAGCCATTGACAACGGTGACACCCAACATACAGCTTGCCATAGAAAGAAGTATGAAGGATTGGATGAAGGCAGTGGGAAAGCAGAGATTTAGAAGGAACAACGCATCTCCATATGCTTATCTGAAATTCCCACCAATGAATTACATAAGTATCTCTATCTTTATTGTATGCTTATTTATCTTTTTAATTATCAAAATTCCATAACCATTTGAATCCGCCTGACTGAGATTTACAAGATGACCATAGCTTGCTTCAAGCCGACAATCTCCGTGGGATCGACCCTTACTCACATAAGGTTTATTACTTGGATGACCCAGTACACTTGCTGGTTAGTTGTGCGAAGTTGTGAAAAAGAGTGATATTACAATTGTGCGTACCAAGTTGTTGGTGCCATTGAGATCACAATTTCGTGCACTAAGTTTTTGGCGCCATTGCCGGGGATTATTTGAGTTTGGACAACTGACGGTTCATCTTGTTGCTTAGATTAGGTAATTTTCTTCTTATTTTATTTTCAAAAAGTTTTCAAAAAACTCTTTCAAAATTTTTCTTCTTTTTCGTTTTTCTAAAAAAATAATTTTCGAAAAATCCAAAAAAAATTAATAAAATCATAAAAACAAAAATATTTTGTGTTTCTTGTTTGAGTCTAGTATCAATTTTTAAGTTTAGTGTCAATTGCATGTCTTTAAAATTTGTGCATTTTTCAAAAAAAATCATGCATTGCATTCTTCATGATCTTCAAGTTGTTCTTGATGAGTCTTCTTGTTTGATCTTCATATTTGTTTTGTGTCTTTTGTTGTTTTTCATATGCATTTTTGAATTCATAGTGTCTGAACATGAAAAATCTCTAAGTTTGGTGTCTTGCATGTTTTTCTTTTCTTGAAAATTTTTCAAAAAATAAGTTCTTGATATTCATCATGATCTTCAAAGTGTTCTTGGTGTTCATCTTGACATTCATAGTGTTCTTGCATGCATCTTTAGTTTTGATCCAAAATTTTCATGTTTTGAGTCTTTTTGTGGTTTTTCTCTCTCCTCATTAAAAATTCAAAAAATTCAAAAAATATCTTTTCCTTATTTCACTCATAAATTTTGAAATCCTTGGGTTGACTTAGTAAAAATTTTTTAAAATAAGTTATTTCTTGTTAGTCAAGTCAAGATTTCAATTTCAAAAATTTGTCTTTTCAAAATCTTTTTCAAAATCAAATCTTTTCTTTTTCCTTTTATTATTTTCAAAAATTCTTTAAAATTAATTTTCAAAAATCTTTTTCTTAATTTTATCTTTTATTTTCGAAATTAATACTAGCAATTAATGTTTTAATTTAAAAATTTCAAGCTTGTTACTTTCTTGTTAAGAAAGATTCAAACTTTAAATTTTAGAATCATATCTTTTGATTTCTTGTGAGTCAAGTCATTAATTCTGATTTTAAAAATTAAATCTTTTTCAAAATAAATTTCAATCATATCTTTTCAAACAAAATCTTTTCCAAATCATATCTTTTTCAAAATCTTTTCTAACTTCTTATCTTTTCAAAATTGATTTTCAAATCTTTTTTTCAATTAACCACTTAACTTTTTGTTTGATTTTTAAAATTCTTATCTTTTTCAAAACTACCTAACTAATTTTCTCTCTCAAATTTTTGAAAACTCCTCATCCTTTTTCAAAAATTCTTTTAATTAACTAATTGTTTCAATTTTTAATTTTAATTTTATTTCTTCTCTTAATTTTCAAATTCTAACTAAATTTTAAAATAAAAACAAAAAAATTTTCCTTTTCCTTTTAATTATTTTCGAAAACTCTCTCTCATCTTCTTCTATTTATTTATTTAATTACTAACACTCTTCTCTTCTACTCAAAAATTCGAACCCTCTCCCTCTCTCTGTGTTCGAATTTTTCTCTCTCTTTCTTCATTCGTCTATTCTTTCCTTCTTCCACTTACATAAAGGAATCTCTATACTGTGACATAGAGGATTCCTCTTCTTTTTCTGTCCTCTTCTTTTTCATATGAGCAGGAGCAAGGATAAGGACATTCTTGTTGAAGCTGACCCTAAACCTTAAAGGACTCTGAAGAAAAAGTTAAGAGAAGTTAAAGCACAACAATCCAGAGAAAACCTTAGAGAAAATCTTAAAAAAGAAGTAATGGCCAAACCCAACAACAATGCAAGGAAGATGCTTGGTGACTTTACTGCACCTAATTTCAAATTCCATGGAAAAAGCATCTCAATCCCTGCCATTGGAGCAAACAACTTTGAGCTAAAGCCTCAATTAGTTTCTCTGATGCAACAGAATTGCAAGTTTCATGGACTTCCATCAGAAGATCCTTTTTAGTTCTTAACTAAATTTTTGCAAATCTGTGATATTGTTAAGACCAATGGGATTGATCCCGAGGTCTATAGGCTTATGCTTTTCCCTTTTGCTGTAAGAGACAGAGCTAGAATATGGTTGGACTCTCAACCTAAAGATAGCCTGAGCTCTTGGGATAAGCTGGTCACGGCTTTCTTAGCCAAGTTCTTTCCTCCTCAAAAGCTGAGCAAGCTCAGAGTAGATGTTCAAACCTTCAGGCAAAAAGAAGGTGAATTCCTCTATAAATCTTGGGAAAGATACAAGTAACTGACCAAAAAGTGTCCTTCTGACATGCTTTCAGAATGGACCATCCTAGATATATTATATGATGGTCTGTCTAAATTATCTAAGATGTCATTGGACCATTCTGCTGGTGGATCTATTCACCTAAAGAAAATGCCTGCAAAAGCTCAAGAACTCATTGAAATGGTTGCAAATAACCAGTTCATGTACACCTCTGAAAGGAATCCTATGAGTAATGGGACGCCTCAGAGAAAGAGAGTTCTTGAAATTGATGCTCTGAATGCCATATTGGCTCAGAACAAAATGTTAACTCAGCAAGTCAATATGATTTCTCAAAGTCTGAATGGTTTGCAAAATGCATCCAACAGTACTAAAGAAGCATCTTCTGAAGAAGAAGCTTATGATCCTGAGAACCCTGCAATGGCAGAGGTGAATTACATAGGTGAAGCCTATGGAAACACCTATAATCCCTCATGGAGAAATCATCCAAATTTCTCATGGAAGGATCAACAAAAGCCTCAACAAGGCCTTAATAATGGTGGAAAAAAAAGGTTAAGCAATAGCAAGCCCATTTCCATCATCCTCTCAGTAACAGACAGAGAATTCTGAGCAGAGCCCCTCTAGCTTAGCAAACATAGTCTCTGATCTATCTAAGGACATTCTAAGTTTCATGAATGAAACAAGGTCCTCCATTAGAAATTTGGAGGCACAAGTGGGCCAGCTAAGTAAAAAAGTCACTAAAACTCCTCCTAGTACTCTCCCATGCAATACAGAAGAGAATCCAAAAAGAGAGTGCATGGCCATAACCTTACTTGGTGTGGCTAAACCTAGAGAGGAGGAAGAGAACGTGAATCCCAGTGGGGAAGACCTCATGGGACGTCCTCTGGACAAAAAGGAGTTCCCATTTGAGGAACCTAAGGAATCTGAGGCTCATCTAGAGACCATAGAGATTCCATTGAACCTACTTCTGCCATTCATGAGCTCTGATGACTATTCCTCCTCTGAAGAAGATGAAGATATTACTGAAGGGCAAGTTGTTAAGTACCTTGGAGCAATCATGAAGCTGAATGCCAAGTTATTTGGTAATGAGACTTGGGTGGATGAACCCCCCTTGCTCACCAATGAACTGAATGACTTGGTTAGGCAGACATTACCTCAAAAGAAACAGGATCCTGGTAAATTCTTAATTCCCTGTACCATAGGCACCATGACCTTTGAGAAAGCTCTGTGTGACCTGGGGTCAGGCATAAACTTAATGCCACTCTCGGTAACGGAGAAACTGGAAATCTTTGAGATACAGGCTACCAAATTCTCATTAGAGATGGCAGATAAATCCATGAAAAAGGCTTATGGATAGATAGAGGATGTGATAGTAAAGGGCAAAGGCCTTTACATCCCTGTTGATTTCATAATCCTAGACACTGGAAGGATGAGGATGAATCCATCATCCTTGGAAGATCCTTCCTAGCCACAGCAAAAGCTGTGATTGATGTGGATAGAGGAGAGTTGATCTTTCAATTGAATGAGGACTACCTTATGTTTAAAACTCAAGGATCTTCCTCTGTAACCATGGAGAGGAAGCAAGGAAAGCTTCTCTCAATGCAGAGTCAAACAAAGCCCCCACAGTCAAACTCTAAGTTTGGTGTTGGGAGGCCACAACTAAACTCTGAGTTTGGTATTGAACCCCCATATTCAAACTCTAAGTTTGGTGTTGGGAGGCTCCAACAATGCTCTGAACATATGTGAAGCTCCATGAGAGCTCACTGTCAAGCTATTGACATTAAAGAAGCGCTTATTGGGAGGCAACCCAATTTTATTTTATTTTTCTATGTTATTTTCTTTTTTTTAGGTTGATGATCATGTGGAGTCACAAAAATAACTGTAAAAATTAAAGAAAAATAAAAAATAGCACACCTTGGAGGAGAAACTTACTGGCGTTTAAACACCAGTAAGGGTAGCAGAATGGGCGTTAAATGCCAGAAAGAAGCACCAGACTGGCTTTAAACGCCAGAAAGAAGTAACAAACTGGCGTTAAATGCCAGAAACAGGTTGCAGCTTGGCGTTTAATGCCAGGAAAGGAATAAAAGCTGGCATTTAACACCAGAAACAAGCAGCAGTCTGGCATTAAACGCCAGGATTGCACTCTAAGGGCGTTTACATGCCTAAATGGAGGAGGGATGAGAAATCCTTGACACCTCAGGATCTGTGGACCCCACAGGATCCCCACCTACCCCACCTCTCTCTCTCTTCCCCTCACACATCTCTATAACACTCTACCCAAAACAACACTCACCAATCAAATCATATTCTCTTCCCTATATTCTCTTCACCAATCACCTCTATACCTCTTCCCCAAAAACCCCACCTACCTCACCTTTCAAATTCAAAATTCATTTCCCTCCCAAACCCAACCCTAATGACCAAAACCTAACCCTCTCCTCACCCCTATATAAACCCCTCACTACTCCTTCATATTCACACAATACAAACACCTTTTCCCCCTCTTGGCCGAACTACCTATAACACTCCATCTTCTCCATTTTCTTCTTCTTCCCCTATTTTCTTTCTTCTTTTGCTCGAGGACGAGCAAACCTTTTAAGTTTGGTATGGTAAAAGCATTACTTTTTTGTTTTTTCATAACCATTTATGGCACCTAAGGCCAGAGAAACCTCTAGAAAGAGGAAAGGGAAGGCAAAAGCTTCTACCTCCGAGTCATGGGAGATAGAGAGATTCATCTCAAAGGTCCATCAAGACCACTTCTATGAAGTTGTGGCCAAGAAGAAGGTGATCCCGAGGTCCCTTTCATGCTCAAGAAAAATGAGTATCCAGAGATCCGACATGAGATCCGAAGAAGAGGTTGGGAAGTTCTCACCAACTCCATTCAACAAGTCAGAATCTTAATGGTTCAAGAGTTCTATGCCAATGCATGAATCACTAGGAACCATGATCAAAGTATGAACACGAATCCAAAGAATTGGCTTACAATGGTTCGAGGAAAATACTTAGATTTCAATCCGAAAAATATAAGGTTGGCGTTCCACTTTCCAATGACGCAAGAAAACGCACGCCCCTACACTAGAAGGGTCAACTTTGATCAAAGGTTGGACCAAGTCCTCATGGACATATGTGTGGAAGGAGCTCAATGAAAAAGAGACTCAAGAGGCAATCCGGTTCAATTGAGAAGACCGGACCTTAAGCCTATGTCTAGAGGATGGTTGGAGTTCATCCAACGCTCCATCATTCCTACTAGCAACTGATCTGATGTGACTGTGGATCGGGCCATCATGATCCATAGTATCATGATTGAGGAGGAAGTGAAAGTTCATGAGATCATACCTCTAGAACTCTACAAGGTGGCTGACAAGTCATCCACCTTGGCAAGGTTAGCCTTTCCTCATTTCATTTGTCATCTATGCAATTTGGCTGGGATTGACATAGAAAGAGACATCCTCATTGAAGAGGACAAGCCCATCACTAAGAAAAGGATGGAGCAAATAAGAGAGCCCATTCATGGACCTCAACAAGAGCATGAGGAAGATCCTCATCAAAAAATTCCTGAGATGCCTCAAGGGATGCAATTTCCTCCACACAACTATTGGGAGTAATTCAACACCTCTTTGGAAGACTTGAGTTATAACATGGACTAACTAAGGGTGGAGCACCAAGAGCACTCCATCATTCTCCATGAGATTAGAGAAGATCAAAGAGCTATGAAGGAGGAGCAACAAAGGCAAAGAAGAGACATAGAGGATCTCAAGAGCACCATTGGTTTTTCATGAGGAAGACGCCACCCTCACTAACGTGGACTCATTCCTTAATCTCCTTGTCTATTTATTTTTCTGTTTTCGGTTTTGAGCTTTATGTTTGGCTATGTTTTGTGTCTTCACTACATGATCATTAATGTCTAGTGTCTATATCTTAAAGCTATGAATAATTTCATGAATCCTTCGCCTCTCTTAAATGAAAAATGTGCTTAATTACAAAAGAACAAGAAGTACTTGGATTTCAAATTTTATCTTGAAATTAGTTAATTATTTTGACGTGGTGGCAATACTTTTTGTTTTCTGAATGAATGCTTGAACAGTGCATAATTTTGATCTTGTTGTCTATGAATGTTAAAATTGTTGGCTCTTGAAAAAATGATGAACAAAGAAAAATATTATTGATGATCTGAAAAATCATGAAATTGATTCTTGAAGCAAGAAAAAGTAGTGAATAAGAAAGCTTACGAAAAAAATGGCAAAAAAAATAAAAGAAAAAGAAAAAGCAAGCAAAAAAAGCCAATAGCTCTTTAAACCAAAAGTCAAGGGTAAAAAAGATCCAAGGCTTTGAGCATTAATGGATAGGAGGGCCCAAGGAAATAAAATCCAGGCCTAAGCGGCTAAATCAAGATGTCCCTAACCATGTGCTTGTGTCATGAAGGTCCAAGTGAAAATCTTGAGACTGAGTGGTTAAAGTCGTAATCCAAAGTAAAAAGAGTGTGCTTAAGAACTCTGGACACCTCTAATTCGAAACTTTAGTAAAGCTGAGTCACAATCTGAAAAGGTTCACCCTGTTATGTGTCTGTGGCATTTATGTATCCAGTGGTAATACTGGAAAACAAAGTGCTTAGGGCCACGGCCAAGACTCATAAAGTAGCTGTGTTCAATAATCAACATACTGAAATAGGAGAATCAATAACACTATCCAAAATTCTGAGTTCTTATAGATGCCAATCATTCTGAACTTCAAAGGAAAAAGTGAGATGCCAAAATTGTTTAGAAGCAAAAAGCTACTAGCCCCGCTCATCTAATTGGGACTAAGTTTCATTGATATTGTGAGATTCATTGTATATTCTCTTCTTTTTATCATATCTTGTTTTCAGTTGCTTGGGGACAAGCAACAATTTAAGTTTGGTGTTGTGATGAGCGGATAATTTATATGCTTTTTGGCATTATTTTTATATAGTTTTTAATAAGATCTAGCTACTTTTTAGTATATTTTTATTAGTTTTTAAGCAAAATTCACATTTTTGGACTTTACTATAAGTTTGTTTGTTTTTCTGTGATTTCAGATATTTTCTGGCTGAAATTGAAGGACCTGAGCAAAAATATGATTCAGAGGCTGACAAAGGACTGCTGATGCTGTTGGATTCTGACCTCCCTGCACTCAAAATGGATTTTTTGGAGCTAAAAAAACCCAAATGGCGTGGTCTCAATTGCGTTGGAAAGTAGACATCCAGGGCTTTCCAGAAATATATAATAGTCCATACTTTGCCCAAGTTTAGACGATGCAAACTGGCGTTCAACGCCAGCTTTCTGCCCTATTCTGGCGTTAAACGCCAGAAACAAGTTGCAAGCTAGAGTTAAACGCCAAAAACAAGTTGCAAACTGGTGTTTAACTCCAAAGAAGGCCTCTACACGTGAAAGTTTCAATGCTTAGCTCAAGCACACACCAAGTGGACCCGGAAGTGGATTTCTGCATCAATTACTTATTTTTATAAACCCTAGTAACTAGTCTAGTATAAATAGAACTTTTTACTATTGTACTAGGGGTATTTTTCCCTATTTTTGAATTCATATGCCATTTAGGGAGGCTGGCCATTTGGCCATGCCTGGACCTTGTTCTTATTTATTTTCAATGGTGGAGTTTCTACACACTATAGATTAAGGTGTAGAGCTCTGTTGTTCCTCGAGTATTAATGCAAAGTACTATTGTTCTTCTATTCAATTCATGCTTATTCTTATTCTAAGATATTCATTCACACACAAGAACATGATGAATGTGATGATTATGTGACACTCATCACAATTCTCACTTATGAACGAGTTATTAACAACCACTTCCATTCTACATGAAAATAAGCTTGAATGTATATCTCTTGGGTTTCTAATCAACGATTCACATCGACTCTCCTCTGACAATGGGGCATCTGAATATGAGATTGGAACCTCCATGGTATAGGCTAGAATCCATTGGCAGCATTCCTGAGATCCAGAAAGTCTAAACCTTGTATGTGGTATTCCGAGTAGGATCTAGGATGGGATGACTGTGACGAGTTTCAAACTCGCTAGTGTAGGGCGTGGTGGTAGACACAAAAGGATAGTAAATTCTATTCCTACACGATCGAGAACCAATAGCTGATTAGCCATATGATATCTATGCATGGTATTTTTCATCTGAGACGAGCAATTCGATAGTTGATTAGCCGTACAGAAACCATAGAGGACCATTTTCACTGAGAGAACGGGAAGTAGCCATTGACAACGGTGACACCCAACATACAGCTTGACATAGAAAGGAGTATGAAGGATTGGATGAAAGCAGTAGGAAAGCAGAGATTTAGAAGAAACAATGCATCTCCATATGCTTATCTAAAATTCCCACCAATGAATTACATAAGTATCTCTATCTTTATTTTATGCTTATTTATCTTTTTAATTATCAAAACTCCATAACCATTTGAATCCGCTTGACTGAGATTTACAAGATGACCATAGCTTGCTTCAAGTCGACAATCTCCGTGGGATCGATCCTTACTCACGTAAGGTTTATTACTTGGACGACCCAGTGCATTTGCTGGTTAGTTGTATGAAGTTGTGAAAAAGAGTGATATTACAATTGTGTGTACTAAGTTGTTGGCGCCATTGGATCACAATTTCATGCACCATATGGGTTAGAGTGGATATGGAGTTTTTAATGGAGGAGAGAGTTATTTCAATGGGAGTTGGAATTAGTCAACCAATTTCATGAGATGCTACAGTCAGTTAAGCTTACAACTGAGAGAGAGGACAGTGTGGTCTGGAAATATGATAAATCTGGAATTTATTCAACTAACTCGATTGTGCAGGTGTGTTGCAGGAAGCAGTTCATCCGGAGGAAATCACAAGCTACAGTTTCACTAGTGTCATTTGGAAGGGTTTTGTTCCACCAAGGATTGAGTTATTTTCTTGGTTTTTGTTGGTAGGGAGGGTGAATACTAAAGAAAGACTGTGTAGAGTAGGTGTAGTTAACTGACGAACGACCAAATTGCATTAGGAATTTTTCATCAAAATAAAATTGGCATTGTAAGTATAGTCCTAACCTGACAATTTGACCATCAATCAAATGAATAGTCACAATCAATACACAGTAATAAACTGAGAGTATTAAACTCCCGGGTCGTCTTCCCTAGGAGTTGCAAATGAAGTGCATATTATTAGCTATAGGGGAAATGGGGGTTGGATGAATGCAAGAAGCAAGAAATGTAAATAGCAAGAAGGCTCTTGGTGAGAATTGGGGAATTAAGGATTCCTATCCTAGTTGTGGACCACAAACATGGCATTTGTCTATGGAATTAATCCCGATTAGTCAATCCTACTTGAGAATTAGTCAAAAGGGTATAAATGATTCCAATCCCTAAGTCCTAAGTCAACACTAGTGGATCACTTAGAGTCAAGGGAAACTAAACCAATTAACAATCCTCACACAATACGGAATGGACATCCACAACTCAATTCTACCCAAACACCCAATTTCTCAACCAAGAGTGTGAAAACTAAGCATGCAAGCAATAAAAGTCAAAGCAAGTAAATTTAAAATGCAAGAAACCTCTTGGCATGTAATTGAGAGCTAAGGTTACCTATCCTAGATATTGACCACAAACACATGATGATTATAAATAGTTAATCCTACTTAGTCAACCTTACAACGAAGATAAGTCAAATAGGCATAGTAGATTTCAATCCATAAGTCCTATGTCAACACTAAGGGTCACAAAGAGTCAATGGAAACCAAATCAACTAACTACTCTAATGTACCAAACAAGAATGGACATCAATGACTCAAGGATCACCAAAGTCATCAATTCTAAGCCAAGAGTGTAGAAAAATTAAGTAGAAACTAAGTCAAGTATTTTATCAAATACTTGGTGTGCATGAAAATAAAATAATATTAAATTGTATTAAAAATAAAATCTAAAACACCAAAAGCAAGAGAATCATAACAACAACTAAAGAAAGTAATAAATGACATGGAAACATAAATTTGCATTAATTAAAATTAGAATCAATAAAGTGTCATAAACATAAAAGGACAATAGAAATAAAATAGCAAATAGAAGGAAAGAACAAAGATGCAATAACAATAAATGACAAGAAAAAGTAAATGAAAACAAGAATTAAAAGTAGAAATTGTAAGAAATTAAACTAAGAAACCCAAATTCTAGAGAGAGGGGGAGCTTCTCTCTCTAGAAAACTACACTAAAACATGATAAAAGCTAAACCTAATTGCCCCCCTTCACATGAAAGGAGGCCCTCTTTGATATAGCACTCAATCAGCCTCAGAAGGTCCAAAATTGGGCTCTAGAGGCCCAAAAATTGTCACCAGCGATTTGCAATAAATGAGTCACGTGCTGGAACCTGTGCGTACGCATACTTGCTGATTTTCTTCTTGTGCGTACGCACACATGGCTGTGTGGTTTTTGTGCGTTTGCACAGTAGGTTGTGCTTGTTACAAAAAGTGACAAGTCTTGATAAGAATCAAGTCAAGTCAACTAAAAAAATGTAAAGCATTAACAAGGAACAAATACCTTGTTGTGCGATTATATTCACTTAGAACCCATGATGAATAAGTAGTTCAACTCAAATCACTAAATTAAAAGTGCACAATTCTTAATCAAGTTGCCAACCAAGGATATAGTCTAACACATATGGTCGCGACAACACATGCATTAAACTTACAATTCATCTAGGTAATCAAACAAAGACTTGATACATAGTGCACATATTCATTAAATCAAAATTCAAGCAAGAAGCAACCCAAGAATCATCAAGCAAACACTTGCAATTTATTTAATAGTCAAATAACTAAACCAAAAGCAAGAGAACAAGCAAAAAAGATGGTAAAAGTAAGAGAAGAGAGGAGTGGAAAAAAGAAAAAGAAAAGAAGAAGAGAAGAAGAAGAGAGAAGAGAAGAAAAGAAGTGCAATGGTGAGGAAACAATGGTGTGCGTACGCACAGGTATGTGTGCGTATGCACACTAAGTGAAGCAAAAGGGTGTGCGTCCGCACAGAGCGTGCGAACGCTCCAAGCAGAAGAGGAATTGAGAAGTATGCGCACGCACAATGGTGTGCGCACACACATAAGGTAAAGAAATGGAGGCTGAGCGGACGCACAGTGTGTGCGAGCACTCTGAACAGAGAGGGGATCAAGAGGCGTGCGTACGCACCAGCGTGTGCTCACGCATAGAACACTTTTTTTCAGAAAATAAATGAAACGTCAAAATTGCCAGCTTTCACGCCGTCTATGCGTATACACACAGGTCTGTGCGCACCCACAAGAGGCAAAATGAGGGAGGTTGCAGACGCACAAGGCATGCGAATGCTCTCAACAGAGGAGGCACAAGTTGGCGTGCGTGCGTACGCACAGGTGTGTGCGCACGCACGTACTCTATTTTTCGCAAAAAAATTTAGTGCTCTAAGGCACCAAACATAACATCTAAGACAGTATTTTCAACCCCAAAACTTATTCTACCCTAAAACTACAAGATCAACACAAAAATTCTACTAAACTAAGCTAACTAAAAGAAGCAAAAATTCAACAAACAAGTGCTCAAAGAGAGGGAGAGTTAGAAAGATGTTACCAAACACTTTTAGTTAATGTCTTTATGTTAGACAATTGGGAGAGCCCTTGCTATGGTGGCTTGTGCTTGACTACCCCACCTCCTAGAATGTCTAATGTCTTCTGGCATCCCAATTCTAACCATCAACAAAAACAAAAAAGAACCAAAGAGCAAGCTATTTACATATTAACATATATACAATAGCTAAAAATAAGCAGGAAAAGTATGCACAATCAACCAAAAATAAGCTATTCACAATATTTACATATTCACAATAGCCAAAAACATACACCATTGCAACTCCCCGGCAACGGCGCCAAATTTGGCGAACGGCCAAATTGCATAGGTTAGAAAATTTTCATCAAAATAGAATTGGCGTTGTAAGTATAGTCCTAAGCCAACAATTTGACCATCAATCAAATGAATAGTCACAATCAATACACAATAATAAACTGAGACTATTAAACTCCCGGGTCGTCTTTCCTAGGAGTTGCAAATTAAGTGCATATTATTAGCTATAGGGGAAATGGGGGGTTGGATGAATGCAAGAAGTAAGAAATGTAAATAGCAAGAATTTAAATGAACATGCAAGAAGACTCTTGGTGAAAATTGGAGAATTAAGGATTCCTATCCTAGTTGTGGACCACAAACATGGTAATTGTGTGTGGAATTAATCCCAATTAATCAATCCTACTTGAGAATTAGTCAAAATGGCATAAATGATTCCAATCCATAAGTCCTAAGTCAACACTAGTGGGTCACTTAGAGTCAAGGGAAACCAAACCAATTAACAATCCTCACACACTGTGGAATGGACATCCACAACTCAATTCCACCCAAACACCCAATTTCTCAACCAAGAGTGTGAAAACTAAGCATGCAAGAAATAAAAGTCAAAGCAAGGAAATTTAAAATGCAAGAAACCTTTTGGCATGTAATTGAGAGTTAAGGTTATCTATCCTAGATATTAGCCACAAACACATGATGATTATGAAGAGTTAATCCTACTTAGTCAATCTTACATCGAAGATAAGTCAAATAGGTATAGTTGATTTCAATCCATAAGTCCTATGTCAACACTAAGGGTCACATATAGTCAATGGAAACCAAATCAACTAATTACTCTAATGTACCAAACAAGAATGGACATCAATGACTCAAGGATCACCAAAGTCATCAATTCCAAGCCAAGAATGTAGAAAAACTAAGTAGAAACTAGGCCAAGCATTTTATCAAACACTTGGTGTGCATGAAAATAAAATAATATTAAATTGTATTAAAAATAAAATCTAAAATACCAAAAGCAAGAGAATCATAACAACAACTAAAGAAAGCAATAAATGACATGGAAACATAAATTTGCATTAATTAAAATTAAAATCAACAAAGTGTCATAAACATAAAAGGACAATAGAAATAAAATAGCAAATAGAAGGAAAGAACAAAGATGCAATAACAATAAATGACAAGGAAAAGTAAATGAAAACAAGAATTAAAAGTAGAAATTGCAAGAAATTAAACTAAGAAACCCTAATTCTAGAGAGAGGGGGGAGCTTCTCTCTCTAGAAAACTACACTAAAACATGATAAAAGCTAAACCTAATTGCCCCTCCCCTTCACATGGAAGGAGGCCCTCTTTGATATAGCACTCAATCAGCCTCAGAAGGTCCAAAATTGGGCTTTGGAGGACCAAAAATCGCCACCAGCGATTTGCAATAAATGAGTCACGCGCTCGGACCTATGCGTACGCACATGTGTGTGCGCACGCACACTTGCTGATTTTTTTCATATGCGTACGCACAGGATGTTGTGCATACGCATACATGGCTGTGTGGTTTTTGTGCATTCGCACAGTAGGTTGTGCGTATGCACACGCCAGTGTGTGCTTCTCCTCTGATTTCTTCATGTTTTCTCCCAATTGCATGCTTATCCTCCACTCTCATCAAGCCATCTTAACCTATTACACCTGAAATTATTCATCAAAACCATCAAGGCATCGAATGGAATGAAAGTGGGATAAAATTGACTAAATTAGGCACAAAATAGCATATTTTCACAATTAGGCTCAATTTAGGAAGAGAACACAAAAGTATGCTATTTAGATGAATAAATGTGGGTTTGTATGATAAAATACACTCAAATCAATCCAAAATTTATCGTCAAATATGGATTCATCATTAACCAAAATGGTAATTTATGCGCCTTATGTTGTAAGTCGTTGGAGTCTACTTTTCACTTGTTTTGTTGGTTGTGAGGTTACTTACTTAGCAGGTGTGGTGTGCTTGGCTGTTCGCTCTTGGAAGGATATGGACTACGCCGGGTACTCTAAAGCAACATTTCGAAAGTTGGATGAATATCTCAACAAGGAAGGATGAGAGGAAGAGGTGGTTGATTGGTTTCTTTGCTGTTATCTGGATAATTTGGCTAGAACGAAATGCTAGAATCTTCAATAATCAAGGTTCAAGCATGGTGGAAATTATAAACAGGTCTTTTTTGTTTTCCGATGATTGGAGTGGTAGTGATCCCTTTGGTTGTTGCTATGCCGTTGAGTAGTTAGTCTTTATTAATTCCTTTGCTCCACCTTATTGTGTTGAGCTTTTACTTCAAAAAAAATGTACTTGCTAAAGGATGGTCTTCAGCAGTTATTTTTGTCTGTGTAGCTGACGTATGTCGAGTGATGCTACCAATTTTCAGTATATACAACCCTGTTTGAAGTTTAGAAGTGCCAATCATCCTCAAGCTCCTGCATTTTTGGATCTCATAATGAATTTCGTTAAACAAAAACTGATAGAGAAGAGTGTTAGTGGCTTCAGACACTAAGATAAGATAGAAAAAAAAAAGATAGAACAAAAAGCCTCAAACAAACTATCTGATCTCCTAGGTTTAAGAAGGGAACCATCTATAAATCGCAACTTGTTTTCAGACTTCAATGCAAGCCATACCAAACGAGACCATGAGTGGATAATTCTGATTTGTGAGAGGATTTGTCGTGAGAGGAGTACCTGGACTATTTCTAGTGTGGAGATAGAACAGGCTTAAGAGATCTTGAAGCATATTCAAGTTAAACTCATTCTGCCTGATTGAGTAATCTGACTCTGCATTGTGGCTATTTAACTCATCATTCGTGCAAAAGTTTGCAAATCTGTCATCAAAAAGCTTTGATTCTCCATAGGACTTTCTTGATTCGGATCTGTCATGGTTGCAATTTCACTAATTCTACCCTTTAAAAGATTAGATCAAAGACTTTTCATACGTAATCTCGTGATCGGAACCCTCAAATCTATGCTTTCTTGATGTATCAAGCGAGAATTGAGGTAGCTCTCATAAACTCTGTTGTGTGAGTCTACGTGCAAAAAAGAAAAGAAAATAAAATCAAAGAATGAAAGAAAATAGAATCGAAGAATGTGACAGAAATTAGGGTTAGAAATGGGAAAAAACAAATAGACGAAGAAATGGATAAAATCCTGAATTCATCACATAAATTTTTATGTTTTCGATCAAAATCTAAATATCCAAAAAAAAATACTAACTAACTAATACTAAAAAGCAAAAGATAAATAACAAAAAATGCAAAACTGTATCTAATTGTATCAAGATGACAAATTTCTAACAGATTTTATCATGGCAGCTAATTCACCAAATAACTAATGCCACCAACAAAAAGTTTCTAAGTTTTAGCTTCTTTGTTTGCCTCTGATTCAAAAAACAATGTCACTTTTCTCATACATTTCATATATGAAAACTATTTCCTAATAATTCTTCGGCTATAGATCTTTTCTATTTCAATTTAAATTCTATTTCAATTTGATCTTTATTTTTTGTTCTTGTCTTTTTTAAAGGCGTAGTCTGAAAGTTTAACTGACAAAAATACCATATTTAAAAAATTCAAGACTAAGTTTAAAAACAAAGTTTGATCACTTTTTATTTTAAAAAAATTTTTAATTTTAAAATTTTTTGTTTGAGATTTTTTTAATATTTTGTTTAGATTTATTATATATATTTTTTTTATTTTTTTAGGTAGCTGATTGTTTAAATTGTGATGAGTTTATTACAATTTTTTTAGTGTTAAAAGCACGTGTGCTAATATGCAAATTTAACCATGCATTTGATTATGTGTTTGGAGTGCTATGTTTTTCTCAAATTAAAAAAAGTGTTTAAATAGATTTATTAAAAAAAAAGGAAAGATATTTTATTGTAACGTAGCACTTCTCTGTAAATTTAAAACAAAAAAATTAAGACTTTGTTTCTATCCATTAAGTTTCTCTCATTATATAAATTTTTTTATTTGGCGTAGCGAAGTACTCTCGCAATTTTTTTTTATTTGTCGTTAGTATTTTTTCACCTATCATATTATTTTGACAAATGTCCAATGAAGGATGGGATCACATGCGTGTGTGCTTCTAAAAATATTGAGGAAAGATAATATTTTCATACAAAAAACAGAGCAACTTAATCATGCATTATTATTTTGTGATGGAGCTGGTACGGGTGCAACTGAAAAACTTTCCCACCTTAGATGATTGGTTTGTGTTTGTTGGTTTGAAGTGCTCTTTTTGGATTTTTTTTTGTGGCGGGTTATTGTGTCGTATTTGTTGTGTTGTCGTTTATTAACGGTTACGACTTGACTCACCTCTTCGTCATTGATGCATTCCCTTGCGACGCTTTAAATTTTGTACATAGTCCAAATAAGGTTTGGTGGTGAGATATTTTCGGAAGTCTTCGTTCATGAGGCCATTGGTCAAGTAAAGACTGGCGGCCGAGTTCGTGAGCCCGTCAACCATGTGGCACTCATCATTGAATCTATCGAGGTATTTCCTCGTAAATTCGTCTTTTCTCTGGGTGATTCCGAGTACGCTGATGGGGTGCTTGGTTCTGGTGATTCTGGTGGTGAATTGGGCCATAAACTTCCTGAAGATGTCATGAAAGCTGGCTATGGAACCGTTTGGAAGGGCGTTGAACCATTTGATTGCGGGGCCGGCTAGGATTACTGGGAAGGCCCTGCACCGGACCGCGTTGGTGGCTTCTTCCATGTTCATCCTGGCCTCAAAGGCCGTTAGGTCTTTCTGGACATCTTTGATCCCGTCGTATTTAATGTCTGTGGGCTTGTCAAAGCCCTTTAGAAGCTTGGCTCTTAGAATTCTTTTGGTGAAAGGGGTGGCTCTCATTATCACAGAAAAATGCTGCGATCGTGTCTCTTACTGTGTTGCCATTCGAATGATCCGTTGTTCATGATTTCACGATGACATCGGGTTCTGGAAGTCACATGGCTTCCATGTTCCGTGTGATTTCTTAGTCGTAACTCGGCCTTTGAGGTCTTGCACCCGGAGGCACAGTTCTTGGATTATTTGAATTGCCTTTTCTCCCAGGCCGTCGGGGGCCAGGGTTCCGAAGGGTGGACAGTTGTCTTCTTTTGGTTGTTGTGGGGCGGGGTTGGTTGGCGATGTACATCGCTTGTTATCTTCCCATGGGTGGGAGGGTGGTCTCCTGGTGTTCGGGAGTTGGGCTTTGTGTATGTGAGCTGTGGTGGTGGTTTGGGGATTGCTCCTTAGTGTTATCCGCCATGCCGCCACAACATTGCAGTTCCTACAGACGCCACTAATGTACAAAAAGTCTCCGGTACAGGTTGTGAGATGGATCAGAAACTGGCGGGTCGAAGCGGTTGACGGATCGTCTGATTAGAGCAATAGTGGGTGGTACCTGCAAAGACACTCCGACGTTCAAGTCAGAATGGATCTGGGAGATATAAAGTTGTGAGACGAATGACGTACTTGAGGGGGTTTTGGCTCCCCTTTATATAGCTAGTGAAAGTTATCTCATCTTATCTTATTTAGTTAAGATACGGGAGTTATTTGAATTTGAATATTGGTTAGAAGATGTAGAAGTCGATATAAGCCTTCTAGAGAGAGAGGGGTGGAGTCAATCCTAGGTATTCGGGTCGGAGGCCGTTCCGGGTGCGGAACTTGAGAGTTGGGTCCGTAACAAGATGCGTATAGTAGTCATATATAAAGGATTTGGTTCATAATTTTTTTTTTTTCAAAAATAACCCTCATCATATATAATTTATTTAAAAATATTTTTTATTTTTAAAATTCATAGTCAAAAAGCTTTTAATTAGAACACAAAATAATTACTATTTTAATTAATTAAACTTACATATATTATTGTTGTTGTTTAATTTATAAAAAAGTTGGATTAATAAGCACTAATAATAGTCAATTCAAATTGTTCAATGATCAAATAATTATTACTCACATTCTGTAGTTTAACACGATGTCGATGTTAGAGGTAGAAAGTTCTAGTTCATTTTATTTGTCACATGAGTGTTTGTTTCATTTTTTTATTTTATCTTCTGAGTACATTCTAAGCACAATTATTAAAATATTAATGACCCAAAGAGAGTTAGTTTAATGGAAGTGGGCTGAGTTGAGGGAACTTTACTCGAAGTCTCAAATTAAAAAGTTTTTCTTAGAAGGGAGTATACATTATCCTTCCAAGTTTTGGAGATTTAAAATTTTTTTTATCTAACTTTAGAATATTAAACTAATTATTTAAACAAATTATAGTTACAAAACAATATTATAAGATAAATATAATATATTTTTTTAGTCAAAAATTTAAAAATATTGACTAAAAAAATAATGCTAAACTATTAACTAAAAATATTGATAAATATAAATTTAATTTATTGACATTTAACTTTT
>NC_029773.3:14740419-14750431 GCF_000817695.3 Arachis duranensis | reverse complement strand
TATTTAGAAGATTTTTTAATGTATTTTTTTTGTCAGGATCTTTCAATGTGTTTAAATAGTTAGAGACTTCTTTAAGATGCGAGTAATGGATAATCGATCATTTTTGTTTTGAGTACAAGCCTATAAGGTAATGGATAATTTAACTATTTGTTTTAAGATGTGAGTTTTATTTTCTTCATATTTTTTTTGTCATATGTGTCATGGATATATTTAATTGGACTAAAGGTCTATTTGTGAAAAATCATTGAGATTGAATATCTTTGGGCGCATTTTGTTACTTCCAGTTTTCGGATATTCCTAAAATAAGGAAAAAAAAACTAGACATGAGGTGGGTGGTGTGTTTATCAGGAACTTAGAGATAAGAATAAATATGTCACTAACAAGGTGGATGTTATAATATTTTTCTATTGTTTAGAGAATATTATAATATAGGCTGGTGCAATATTTTAGAGAGTATTCCATTAAAAAACTTTTAATGTATACTAATAAGATCATTGAACAATTAATACATTTATTTTGTAAAACTATAAATATATTAATTATAACTTTTAAAATATAATCCTACTTTTTTTTTTCATCCATAGCATCATGATTTTAAAAATGAATTATATTATAACATACCATTTAATTAGAATATATATCAATATATATATTAGGAATAAAATTAATATTTTTTAAAGTATTATTTTAAATTAATTTATCAAAAGATACTTCAAAAGAAAAAGAAAATATTAAAAACAAATTTAGAATTGAACTGATTAAATTTGATCATTTTAGAGACAAAATTATTTATTCTTATATGAAAACTAAAAAAATATGTACAATTTAGAGACAAATTATTTATTTAAACTTATTAAATTTTATATTATAAAAGAATTTTTAAAATAGTTACTCCTGTCAAATTATTTTTATGTAACATATAGTTGTTTATGAATACAGATAATGGAAATATAAACTATTACAAGAGATAGCGATTTTTTAGTACATCAAAAATAAAGTAGTAAACTATTACAGAGAATAAAGTTTTATGACCATAAAAGTTTTTACTCCATAAAGTATATAATTATTTATATATTTTGTTGGATAAATTAAATTTTTGAAGTTAAATAATTTTATAATCTAATATTCTAAAGTTTATGGTAATAGAATATGAAAACATATACTCCACTTAGGAGTGGAAAAAGGCCAGGTGGTCTGTCAGGGGTTTGCAGTCTGGTCTGGCCTGTTATAAAATAGGTATAGGTTCGGTTTTTTTAAAAGCTTTAATACATTAATAGGTCAAGAAAAGCCCTAATACATTAATAGGCCAGGCCCAAGCTCACTAATTAGCCTTATAGGCCTGTCAGGCCTGCCTGTGCCTGTTAAAATATAATTAAATATATAAATAATTATTTATTATTAATAAAATTATGAGATATTTTAAATTTATTATATTTTATTATAAATATTTTTATATATTTTAAATATGTTAAAAGTTTAAAATTTTTTATAAATATTAAATATATGACATATTACATATAACTATTTTTATTAAAAAATAATTTTTTTAAATAATATTTTTATTTTTGTAAAAAAAAATTATTAGGCCTTTTAACAGGCTGAATAACAGGCCAAGTCTAGTACTTTATAAAGAACCTATAACAGGGGCCCAGACCAATCAACTATATGACAGGCCAGGCCTGTTAAGAGCAAAGCCTGACCTGTCCTGGCTTGTTTCCACACCTAAGTCTTCACCTAACATAAGATTTAATATATTTTACAAAAATAAAAAATAAAAAATATAACAATAATTTTGTCATATTAAATAATTATATCTAAAATAAGCCATAAAATAAAAAATAGAACTTATAACTAATTCAACATGGTTTATGTATATTTTAATAGTTAGTATATATTATACATCTATATATTATTAAATAGGGTAAAATATTAAATTGGTCTTTATGTTTGTGTGTAATTCTGTTTTACTCTTTAAAATTTAAAGTATCCTGTTTGAATTCAAAAAAGTTTCATTTGATTTTAATGTACTCTTACAGTGAAATCAAAGTTAAATAATTAACGAAATATTCAGCAGTACAAGAACAAGGTCTAGAAGATAAGTACAAGTTACAGAGGCACAAAATTGACTGTAAATGCATCAATACATTTATTTATCATTCTCCTTAGTTCTATAGAAAATATTTCATTTAAATGGTAAGAAAAATGATAAATAAATGTATTGATATTGATTTTGTGCCTTTGGAACTTGTACTTATTATTCAGATTATCGGCCTTGTTCGTTAATTATTTAACTTTGACCTCACGCCTATATTAAAACTAAATGAATTTTTTTAAAATTTAAATAGGACACTTTAAACCTTAAGGACCAAAATAGAATTACGCCCAAATGTAGGAGATTAACTAATTTAGTACTTTGCCCTATTAAATATATCAATATTACATGTTATTCTACATAAATTTTTTATGTTTATTTTTATTTATCTTAATTTTTTAGATAACAAAAATCAAATTTTTAACATTTTATTATAAAAAAAATTTATAAATTTTTTTTATTTAACTTAAATTTTTAGATAACAAAAATCGAAATCTTGCATGCATAAATCGAGCGTACCTGATTCGATTTATTAGATGGCTGATATGCATGCATAAATCAACTTATTAGATTTGCATTATTTATGGTAATTCGAATTGATAAATTTCGTCATAAAAATTTATAAATCAAATACATCTCATTCGATTTATATAAAAACATGTACTTGGATAATTCATGTAACGTTTTTTTTGGGGGAATCATATAATATTGTTTTAAATTTAATTTAATTATATATTTTATCCTAATTTTAATAACTTATATACCAATTGAACAAATTAAATTTTTAATAGTAAATCATAAAAAAAAAAAAATAATTATAATTGTCATTTTATTAAAAATATATTTTAAAAATTATAATTAATATGTTTGTAGTTTTATAAAAATAAATAATTAATATATTAGTAGTTTTACAAAAAAATATATTAATTAATTAATAATTTTATTAATATACATTAAAAATGTTATTAATAAAATACTCTCTAAAATATTATATCAACGTGTATTATAATATTAATAATATAAAAGAATTTCAAAATTCCAATCAATACAACAGTATAAAATCGGGTCCCCACTAGCAATTAAACTAGCTTTTAAAACAAGTATATGTTTGATGTAAATAATTGCTCAAAGTAATTCTTATCTCTAAGTGTTATAATCATATGAAAAAGACAAGAGCTGTTTATAGTAACAAGTCAAACTAATCATTGAAACAAGCGTTACCTTGTAAATGAGTACAAGTTAAAGCGTTCAACGATTATTGGCCAATGTGTAATGCGAAGAATGGTGCAGATGAGAATGAAATGGATCACTTTGATTTTCGTGTTGCTTCTTCCCTCTCTCACTGCTCATGATTTCTGTCTCCTAAGGCTACTGCTTTTCATATGTGTCTAAAGGAGAAGAAACAATTAAGATTCCCAAAAAATATTCCAAATTCTGTGGGCCCTTCTATTACACTCTCCAATCGTTCTAAATTCTAACCGGATTCAATGCATTGGTTTTCCCTAGGGAGAGAGTTGCCAACTTGCCATATATACATAGATTTAATTTTAATGCACAGTATTCTTATTTTATAAATTTTTTATTTTTTTTATTTTTTTAATATGAAACTAATTTTATTCTTCTTTTACATGTAGTATTTGTTTATTATATCACTGTAAAACACTGCGAAACACGTTATTCAAATTATTTTTGCTGAAAAAATTTTTGATACTTCATTTTGAATACTTCTTAAACCAGATTAATTAACTATTGGCTCGGATACCACTATGTTGAGCCACTGTAAAAACTCTCGACCACCAAAAAAATTTTAGAGAAGAATCAATAAATAAGAAAATATAAAATGAAAAGACACTATATCTAACTCAAAACCTTAAAGATAATAAATTAATAAATCTCTTATCTTATAAGAAAATTATCTCGTATGGCACTCGAAATAGCGGAATATGATATTCCTTTGTACTAACAAGTAGCCTTAGACAAATTTGTCGTGTAATGAAATTTGAAGGACAAAACTAACCCTCTTAATGAACCGTAAAATGTGTTAGATAATAAAAAAAGTGTAGTGTGACAAAAAAAAAAAGCTAAATATATACGTATTTTTTATATATTTTCATATATATAATTATATATTGTGAATATTTACCTATATTAGCTTTTAAACACATTTTAACAATTTATATAATTATTTTACGTGAATTTTATCATTATGATATGGATAATAAGGTGAGAAATAAACATTTTAGAATTTATTAAAAAATATTAATAATTTAGATAGATTAATAATAATAATAATTTTCATTGAAAAAATTTAATATATCTTATTTATTAAATTATACACATATAAATATGATTATTAAACTGACTCACAATATGATCATTATTTATGGTTATAATTATTAATATTTGTTAATAATAGAATATTTAATAAAAAATAATATTAAAATTTTTTTTGGCATCCAACTATTATGATAATTACTTCATGTTATCATGTCTTTGGGAATTTTTGTTAAATAGCAATTTTAATTGACAAATTTAGTTTGATTTGTTGTGTTTAAAATTTATAAGTTGATATACTAACAAGTATTTTAATATATTTTAAATTATTAATTAATTATTATTTTGATAATTAAATTATAAAGTTTGATTTGATCAAATAAATCATCCAAATAGAATTTGAATTTATTTTAAAGATTACTTAAAAGTTAAAACATGCAAAGTCTTTTGCTTATATATCAACTAGTATTTTTATTCGTAATAACATTATGGGAATATAAATTTTTTAAAATTACGGTACATTTTGTTCTGACAGTACAGATTATGTATGGCACAAAAAATTTATAAAATCAAACTATTTTTACGAAAAAAAAGTCCTTAATCAACAAAAGTCTCTGGTTAAGTAGACAAGTAGGCCAAAGTATCTGTTGATAAAAAATCAAATAATAAGATTTTTAGTTATTATTTTTATATGAAAAGTCTAATTTTTTATTAATAATTAATTTTAACATTTGTTATCTAAAATTTAAAATAATTTAACGTCTATGCTTTTACATTTAACTAGGTGTTAACTGTTAAGTTTGTTGCACAAATAAAAATAATTATTTTTATATTTGCTATTTAAAAATAATATTTTTTCTCTCTATGTATATAAAAATATAATTAGATATTAGCATAAAAAAGTTATACTGATAGTTATAAAATTAACTCAAAATTAATTTTTTAAAACAATTGAATCTTGATTCTAACTTTTAATTATAACATTAGTATTCTCTCCAAATTATATATGTAATAAATATTTGAAAGAAGAGAAATGAAAATATAGATTAAAAAGATAAGCGGTGAAAATTTAAAACTAAATAAAAAACTAAAAAAATTATATATGTATATAATAACACTAATAATAATATTTTTATTTAAATTATATTATTTTGTTCATTTTGTTTTTTGTAGAAGAGAAAAATAGAAAAATAGAGAAGGAGAGAAAAGAGAGAGAAAGATAAAAATGAAAAATGAGAGTGAAAGTGAGAGTTTGTTAATTTTAGAAGAAAAAATATTTATTTTAATTGTAAAAAAATATCGAATGACATATTTTGATTTTTCAAATTACTAATATAAAATATAAATTATATATAGAATAAAAATAGTAGAGAGAAATAGAAAAATGGAGAGAGGTAGATGAGAGAATTTAGGAAGGGAGTTTATTAATTTTGAAAAAAAATATTTTCTCTCAATTTAATAAGAGAGTGTCATGTGACACATTTGATTGCTAAATTAGATAATAATATATAATACATAATGTAGGTATATTTTAATTTTAATTTTAATGCAATTAAAGAATGTCATGTTGCACATTTTAATTGTCAAATTAGTAATTAGTCATTGATATTGATAATGATATATAAAATAGATAGAGTGGTTGAAGGAACGAGAGAAATAGAGGAAGGAAGAGGGGGGATAGAAGAATTCTTTAATTTTGGAGGAAAATATTTGAATTCAATTGCAATGAGATGAATTGGTTATAAAATTAGTAAGGAGAAGAGGAAAATTTCTTAATTTTGGAGGAAAAGATTTGATTCTAATTACAATGAAAAAGTGATATGTGACACATTTTAATTATAAAATTAGAAATATATAATAAATAGATATTTTGCTATAAAAAATTTCAAGACTTTTATAATTTATTTTTTTCACATCAATCAAGCAATCAAAACTCAATATATAAAATTTTACTTTACTTTATTAAATATTTTTTCTCTATCCTGACTATCTATCTTTGAACAAATCATAAATCGTGCCATATTAAAAACTAAAATTTATTAGATATAGTTAGATATTATATTTTTTATTGTAAAATTTTAATTTGAAGGTAATTTTTTTATGAAATTACAATTTTTAATACTTAAGAGGGCAAAATAGGTTTAAAATATATAGTATATCCAAAGGTTATCCAATTTATACATATTTATGTGAATTTATGAAATTTACTCAAATTCATCCTAGCTTATTCAAATTTAAATTACTAATTATTAAATTTATTTCTTTTATTAATCTAAATTGTAAACTTATAAGAATTTAAAAGTTAATTCGAGAATTTAATAATTTTACTTTTTAAAAAATAAAGTCCGTAAAAGCAAATTATGAATATATCAAATTAAAATTTACAAAAAAAATTACCAATTTGGTCTCAAAAGATAAAAGATTAACAAAATGATATATGAAAAGAATATTATTTAATTGTTAATATTAAATACATATTTTAATTAAGATAAACTCTTTATTTATAGTAAACAAACTTATATGCTAAAAACAAAAATAAAAAACATATATTACACGATATATATTGAAAATAGTTTTAAACTTGTAAAAAAATCTTAATAATTAATCAAAATTGTAAGAAAGAGTTGAAATTTACAAGGTAAAAGGAATAACTCAATTAATTTAATTTAAAGTGCAAAAACAACAAATTTAAGCCATTTAATGTAACGTTTGAAAAATAGTTCAGATAAAAATAGAAAATAAAAAATACATTTAACGTAAAATACAATTTTTTGTAGTAGGATCCAAAATATTTTTTTTCTTTGATTCAGTTTGTGTATATTTCACTTATATAGAAGTAAAATATTTAAGTAAAATATTTTTACATATTTTTCATATATAAAATTGCAAAATATGACTAAAATTTTTAATATATATTTTCTTATTTTGTCAGTGAAATATGAAAATGATATATAAAATAATAAATCTTAAGATTTTTCACAAATTAAAAAAATTTTAGAAAAATAAAAAAATGAGCAAAATTAAATATTTTAACATTATTTTCCATCAATTTTTTAATAAACTTTTAATTTTATAAAATTTATGATAACATATATATTTAAGAGTTAATTTAAAAAAATAAAAAATAAAGTTTTATTGTTAAAAATGGCTTAGAAAAAAATGATTTGACATAATTCATATAAATTATTGACAGATGGACTCATTGTATATTACGATGAAACAGACTAAGTGGGGTAGGTTGGACATTTTCATCCATTCCAAACTGGCAAAAGAAAAAATTCGTTGCAAGTTTTTTGTAGACCTTTTGTGATTGATATGCACAATATTTTTATTCATTAATTCTTGACCACATGTATTATTTAATATATATCTCAATGGTTGTAGAAATTGAAATACCATATTCCAAGCAAATAGAGTGACATATATGAACATCTTCCTATCTTATAAACTTCTCGCTCTTTTTTATTATATATTCTCAAAAGTTATTAATACTATCAATTTAGTTTAATAGCAAAATTCTATCCTAATATATGTATTTGTCTATTTTATGAAAGGACGTCTGTACTTTAAAATGATAATTCAATCCTTTCACAATTAAAAAAAATTAGTTTTATTCTTAGTTTAATCTAGTATTTGTGGAAGAGAAAATTAAATATGAAGAAAAAAAAATAAGAAGAAATAAGTTGGACTATTTTTTTATATATGTTTTCTTTTGTTCAGATCAGATGTGAAGAAAAGATAAAAAAGATAAAAATAGAAAAATAATTATTGTAGAAGTTATCATTTTTTTAAGAAAACTCTCTTCAATTGAAGATAAATTAAAACTAATGTGATGGCAAATTTTATTAAAAAAGCCGATTGACAATCGTAGTTATTAATATCCTTATGAAACAAAAAAAGTTATATATATAATATATATTCATTTTTCAATCTACAATTAAGTAAGAAAAAAAAATCTTCTCTTCAACTTCTATTTTTTTTATTTTCTCCTCTCATCCAAGAAAAGGGTACAACATCAAAAGAAGTTAGAAGTAACATAAACATTTATTTTAAAATTTAATTATTCTGTTAGTCTTTACAGTTATATTAAATTTATAATTAAGTCTTTATATTTTTTTTATTGAATTTTTATATTATTTTTAATTTTATAATTAGACTTTTTTCATATAAAAAATATTAAAATTAATAGAATATTTTTTCTAAAAAATATGTGATCAAAGGTCTAATTAAGTTTTTAATTATATATATTTTTATTTTACAAAAAAAAATATTCAGCTAACTCTAATATTTGTACACTACAAAGGATCTAATAATTACAAAGTTAAAAATAGTGTAATTAAGAATCCAATTAAAAAAAGATATAAAGACCTAATTAAATATTTAGTAAAAGTATAAGAACTAATAAAATAATTAAATTTTATTTTAATTAATGCAGGATTAAATTAAAGAATAATGTTACAATGTTCTAATAATAATCCTTCTATATATCCTGATTGACTACAAAATCGATATTAAGAATTCATTTAAGACTAATTTAGAAATTTACTCTTGCTTAAAGAAGTTAAAGAGAGAGAGAAATTACTTATGTTTGAAGGACATGAAGTTAGAAAAACAAAAACAAAGAAGAATAACTTAACCAAATGAAAGCAATTAAGTGAATATTATATAAGCTCTCTAGAGGACTTAGTTCTCACTTTAGATAGTGTTTTATACGAATACTTTATAACAATTTTGAGAATTTTTTTTTTGATATCCTTGTGTATTTAAAATGATCATTCCTAACTAGTAAATTAAATACCCTTTTTGTTAATAAATATCATTTTAATTCAAGTAAAATAAAATATTATAAGATAAGTAAGTTCCAAATTTAGCTTAGTTTACATAAATTTTAGCTTAATTACTAAGGATAGAGGTCTATGGTGGTGTGATTTTACTCGTAATTAAGTGAAGAAACTTGGTTGAAACGTTTTGTAGCTTTTGTCATATACTAAATGATTATTACTAATTTCATTGTCACAGATTAGCCGAAACTATAAAGACAGATTAAATAAATGAATAATGCTAATCAAAATTGTAAAATGAAATTGAATGGGAATCTTTGAATAGAATATTTAACAACTCACGTGAGGAATATTCCGTCCTAATAAAGATGACGGCACTGACGACCTTAATTTTTACAAATTCTCTTCTTAACAAAATAAATAGATTTTCAAAGAGAGTACCTATCATATCAAGGAAGCTCTTTAATTTATGTAACAGATAAATCAAACAACTCATTTGAAATTTTTTGTTTATGGTGAGGAAAGTATAAAGTGGTTCTCAAGGAAAGTATACTATTTTTTATATTACATAGATGATTCTAAGTTAATAAATTATAATGAATAGATTAAAAGATGGTCCAATTATACTAAAATTTTTAAGGCATAAATTTAGTGAAAGAAAACTATGGAATTTTTGAAATAAACATATATTTAGTAAAATTAATTTAGTAAAAACAATATATATATATATATATGAATTGAAGCACACATGACAAAATAGAATATTACAAAATAAAATTATAGTAAGATTATTTAAAAATAACGTAAAGATGAACAAAATTATAGTAAGATTATTTAAAAATAACGTAAAGATGACATATCTTTT
>NC_029773.3:14732569-14738920 GCF_000817695.3 Arachis duranensis | reverse complement strand
AAATACCAAGGGAGATGCAAGGAGTTTGGTAACGGGTGCACGTGGTTGATTCGGATAGTCATGCGGAAAAGGAAGAGCACATGGGAAGTTAGGAGGTACAACGGACCACACACGTGTATGGCCACATCGATTTCGAGCGACCACAAGCAGCTTGATTATCATGTGATTTGTGCAAGAATCTTTCCATTGGTTAGAGCTGATGCGTCGGTATCGATTAAGGTGTTGCAAGAGGCAACAGAGGCAACATATGGTTTCAAGCCAAGTTATCGGAAAGTGTGGTTGGCAAAGCAGAAGGCAGTAGCACAGATCTACGGCGATTGGGAGGAGTCATATGTGGATCTGCCCCGATGGATCCTTGGGGTGACATCCACCATGGACGGTTCCATTGCCCTGCTGAAGACCTCCCCGGTTAGAGTGGGTGACCAGGTTGATGAAGATAGAGTCTACTTTCATCGCATGTTTTGGATATTCCCTCCATGTGTAGAGGCATTCCGCCACTGTAAGCCACTCGTCAGTATCGATGGGACACACCTGTATGGTAAGTATGGAGGGACCTTGTTGTTGGCGATTGCTCAGGATGGGAATTTGCCACAAAAGGCAACCACCGTAAATGTACCCGGTTCGCACTCTTGTCCCCAAATAACTGAGTAGATAAAAGCATCATGATGTAGGCACGTGCGTAGATGCGAACTGTCTCCTCGTTCGCATCTGGTGGTAGCACACTAAACCTCTCGTGGAACCATGTAAAGTGGACCGTCATCTGCTTGACCTTATTCGGTGGTGGCAGCTCACCGAATAGGTCCTGAAACCAGTCCCAGGCTGGTCGACCACCCTGCATGTATGTCTCAAACTCACCAAGGCAACCACTCACAGCCTCCCCATCGACAGGCAACCCAAGCTGAAAAGCCACGTCCTGCAATGTCACTGTGCACTCTCCAAAAGGCATGTGGAACGTGTGCGTCTCAGGACGCCACCTCTCAACGAACACACTAACCAATGGCTCATCCAACCAGAACCATTGGCTGTTTAGCCTGGCCAAATGATACAATCCAGCCCTCTCTAAATACGGAATGATCCTATCATGCATCGGCATATTCTGTTGCCGTCTCACACTGTATATACACCTAGTGGGCTGCAAAAAACCGCACAATAAATGCAGGATACAATTAAATTCTCCAATCCATAAAAAAAATTCTCTATCTAGTAATAACACATATCCTAAACCGTCAACAAATTTTTTACTGATAAACGAATTAATCCCTAAATCCTATAACTAAGTAGTCAATAAACCAGCGAGGTTCAATTTATAAAATACTTACTACAATAACACAAATGACAACACACTAAACTGATTACATAACACCCACAATTATAAAAGTATTACAAATCTTTAACAATAGAATTTTAAAAAAATTTTCTGTATATTCTAGCATTCATACCATTTTTAAAACTAAAAGGGACTAATCTATAAATTCCGTATATACTTGCGTTCATATCATTTTTCTAGCTAAAAAAATCTTAAGCCTAAAAAAATAGCTAAATAATTAACTAACCTCGTCATCGATGGAACCGGCAATATGCGCAACACCGTTCAGTCGGTACATGCTCCTTCTGTCTGCCATGATATCCCGCTGGAAATCGCAGCTCAGATACCTCGGGCCCGTTCTCAACTTGCTCTGACCTCTCTCTAGAATTTCCTCTCTCTAACCAACCTAAGAAAATCTCATAATGAATAATCCGCGGCTGGCTCAGCGGTTTATATAGCTATCATGCTCCACGTAAACCGCTATAGGCTCTAGCGGTTTACGGACATAACCCATTCCACATAATCCGCTGCTGGCAGCAGCGGTTTCTGACCAATTCTTCTCGAATGTAAACCACGACAGCTCATCGCGGTTTCCTTGAAGAAATAAACACTCATAAACCGCGGCTGATAATAGCGGTTTCTGTGCAATTGTAAACCGCTACTGGCAATAGCGGTTTATATAATATAGTGAAACAATATATTTGCGTATCCATTTTTGAAACAATGTAATTGCGTAAAATTGGAGCTCAAATAATTTAAAAACGTAAATTGCCCTTAATTTTATTTGCGTTGCTTTATTTTATTGGTACCAAAAAAATATATAATTAATTTGAATCTTTCAACAAAATTATTGAAGAAAGTAAATATTCAATTTAAAACCCTTATTTACAAACTATGTAATTTATATATATTCACTCAGATTATTAGATAAATTTTAGTAATTATATATATCATGAGTAATATAAATGTTAAAAATATAGTAATATTATTTAATTATTCTAATTATTATTTGTATAATACTATTAGTTAAGTAAATTTAATCAAGTCTTTAATTGTTTTTAATATATTTAAAATGAAAATTTTTTAACATTTTTTTTTAATTTTAAATTAATATAGTAATTACTAGGTTATAATATGTCGATCATAATTTAATTTTATTCACATAATTTTAGTCCTTCCAAAATCTATATTGCAATCTTACTTATTAGTCAAAATCTATATTTACATGATTTATTTTCCATGATAATTTACATCTCGATTAGATCTCATGAATAATTCTTTTTATAATTTTATTCACATAATTTTAGTCCTTCCAAAATCTATACTGCAATCTTAATTATTAGTCAAAATTTATATTCATATAATTTATTTTTCATGATAATTTACATCTCGATTAGATCTCATGAATAATTCTTTTTATAGATAAAATTATTAATTGATTGTATTTTAATTTTTCAGTTATATGTCAGAGTTAATTCTTATTTAAAGTAGATGTAAATAATAAAGAACCAAATAAAATATTTACCTCAAGTTATCTCGAATCATTAAATTTTTTTACCAATAACGTGTCATTAATAATCTCCTCTAAAAGTTTAAGTTGTATAAATACAATTGGATAATTTTAATAATTAAATTATATATATAAATAATGTATATAGAAATATGACTATTAAATTGAATAATTTAATTTTTTTACTTTAATGTTTAAAAGATATTTTATTATTTTTGTAATAAAATTAAAATTTTAACATTCTCATAATCAGATTAAAATAGACAAACACAAAAAAAATACTAAAAAAAATCAAATTAAGATTATAATGTCTAACATAATCAAGCATTGTTACATCTAATATGATTTTTTAGTCGTTTAAAATAAAGTAAAATGATATTTATCATTTTTAATATAAAAATTAAAATAAAGTAAAATGATATTTTATCATTTTTAATATAAAAATCCAATGAATATACTTGGTTTAGGTATAATTATAAGAATAAAATTAATTTTAAATATAAATAGGATAAATAAGAATAAAAACTAGTGTAATAGATTATTCAATTTATAAAATATCAATATGATTTTTTCTACAAGTGTTTAAATATAAATTATGTGTCATTATTATATGAAAGATACTATTTAAATTATAAAATTGTGTGTCATTAATACATGAAAGGTTATTTTATTAATTATAATTCACTTATGTAATGTAATTTTAATTTATAATTGGATTTGTCAAAAAAAATTGAAAAATAATTAAATATAATAGAAATTTATTTGTGTGAAGGGTGAAATGGTCATTTCGACCGTTAAAGGAGTGAAATGTGGTTGTGTTACATGCGCAAATGAATAAAAAATATACTTTAATTATAAATTGATTTAATATCAAATGAGTCCTAAAATTTAAAAAAAAAATTGCACAAAGATCCTGGTCCTCTAAGGACCTTAATATTCTTTCCCCACGGTAGAACTCTCCATCATTCTTAACTTTCTTTTAATTATAATAATTACTAAATTAATATAGTAAATGATTTTCGCACAATATTTTTAGAAACACATTATTATTGAGAAAAATGTTTAGAACTCTCAACAATATAACCATTTATATATTTCATTGAACCAGTAATAGACCTAAAATTTTTAGCAGCGAGAGAAAAAATAATACAAAAAAATAATATAAAAATTAATATTAAAATAGTTAGATATCTAAAATTCAAAGCACATTAATCATGTTTAATTTCTTTTCATTTTAATTAATACATAAAAAAGTAGGTTAATTTAAAGTATGTTAATTTAAAAGTATTTTCTTCTCATTTAATATTTTGGTCATGTTACTTAATATGTTCATTGCTAATACAAAATATAAAAGTTGAAAAATTTATAGAAAATATAACTTAAACTGAACAAAAATTATAAAAAGACAAAAATTCAAATAAAATAATCACAATTCTATAAGTGTGTGTGATTTGAAAAGCCAGAGTTGGATTTAGATGATTAGATGATTATCATTATTATTATTTATTTGAGTAAATATGATTTTGTCTAATCTTAATAGATTAAATTCATATAATACAGTAATTTTTATTATTATATTAATATTTAATAACATAACTGTTGTACACAAAAATATATTTTTTTAAATATAGCGACATACACATTATTACAATAGACTCTTTGTATATATATATTTTTGTTTTTAGTTAAGATTCAATGGTAGGTGTAAATGTCCCCACAACCTTATGAGTAGGTCTATTCTCGCTTCATTCTATAAATTTAAATTTTTAAAATAAACGATTTTATAAATATCAGAATTTCTATAACCAAAAAATTTAAAGCTTGATTGTTGTTGATCCTAAACTCTTTCATGAAATAATCTTTTTGAGAATCGAAATATAATCATTTATATTCTTTCTATTAGTTTAAATTTTTAGAACAAATACTTTAACGATAAAAATACATCACTACTAATTATATATATATATATTCATTTTCTTGTTGACTCTTAATTTTCAAGAGCAGAATGCCAGAATTCGCTCTTTCAACATGTCAAAGTTAGGGGTTTTTCGTGGCTTTCAAAATATTAATACAAAAATATCCATATATATAATATTGTAGGTAGGAGCTAGGTGAAATATTAGGAAAATACCAAAAATTAATTTTACCATAAAATAAGATTAAAATCAAAATTTTAAGCAGAGGTAAACTAAAATTTGTATATAATTTATATAAAAAAAATTGGGAGAGTCATTTCCCCCTCTTCCTCTTGTAGCTAGGTGTATAGTTCCTCACACTAGCTCTACCGAAGTTGAATGTATAATAAAATTCATCTAATAGTAGTTAGTTTGTTTTTTAGAATACAACATAGTGTTTGAACTATTGGAGCTACCTCAGATCCTGATGATAGTTAGATAAAGATAAACAATTCATTAAGATATTTGATTCAAATTAGGCCTAGACACTCATTATTGATTGATTGTGGAACATTCCAATCTTTGATAGAGGTGTTAGCACGTAACTTTACGTGAAAGTTAAGTATATGGAGCCAGTTTGGACGTTTATTAGGCATATCAACAAATGAACCAATAAATAGCCTCACCATTCTTGGCATTATCTTTATTTATTGGACTTGTTCTTTAATATTTATCAATCAAATATTTTAACTCAGATTGTTTAATTTGTACGAGAAGTAAAGTTAGTCGAATAGTTAGTTCATACTTAATTTTGTATATAGTAATTCATTGATTGGTAAAAAATTTTTAAATTAAACTTAAATAATTTGTGATAGAATAATTTTTTACTTGACGAATTGGAGATAGTATGAAAAAAAAAAATCGTTTGTATATATAGAGATGATAATAAATTTAATCATCGCTTTAATTGACAGTAAATACCTTGGATAAACGAGAAAGCATATAAACAAATTAAATAATGCTTTACTAGCTAGTATATATATGAATAAGCTATCAAAAATGTTATGAAAGTGAACTCTTTTTATTAATTGAATAAATAAATAATATAATTGTAAATTAATACATTTAATACTATGATTAAATCATTTTATTTTTCATTAAAAACTTAAAATACATATATTTTTTTTAAACCGTCCCCCTCTTTTTTTTTCTTTTACCATATTCTGATGACAGTCACAACTCAAAGTGAATCATTTAATAATTACAGAGTAATTGTTTTAGTATAAATATTTTAAAATTCATTAATAAATAAATAAAGACATATTTGGAGTATGATGATAATGCTGTTGACGAAGAAGAAAAAAGAAAACAAAAAAGGCAATAATAATAAGAATAAACCAAGCGATGCATTATTATTTTGCTCGATGTTCAGTGGACAGGGCTTTGAATTTGTTGAGAATATAGGTAGCACTTAGCATGCATGCATGCATGATGCTCTCATAATTCATATTTGATGCCAAATATATAAACTAGTTTGTTGTGAAAACGTGTAAAGCCTTTTGGTTGGATTTTGGAAAAAATCATTAGGTGCTGTCGGTATAAATTATAATTCTTGCAATCATATATTAATTGAATAATAA
>NC_029773.3:14719030-14732514 GCF_000817695.3 Arachis duranensis | reverse complement strand
AATAAATATTTATAATAAAAATTTATTTTTTAAATAAAAAATTGGTAAAATAATTAAATGAGAAAATAATTATTATGAATTTATAACTTTTATTAAATGCATATTTTATTATTTTAATTTAAAAATAATAAACTTTTTATTTTATTATTTTATCAATTTTTTATTTTAAAAAAAATCTTAATCCTTATAACAAGTCTACTTTAACATATATGATATAAATTAATTGGAGAAAATAAATATTTTTATTTTAATTTTAGAGTACCTAACAATGACCCATATTTTAAGAATAAGAAAATTTAGGGTCAGTATTTTAATTAAAATTTAGTCAATACTTAACTAGTAAAAAAAATAAATAATTTTATATTAATAGATATAATTTTATATTATTAAAAATATTATTAATAACTATAAATTATAAAATTTTCTGATTTTTTAATTTTTTTTAGGAATTAGATGAATTACAATATTACATACTAAACAATTTGATTAGGTTATCACAATCAACACTGAATTAAATACATTATCCATTATGTCGTTATGTTAGTTAATTATTCAATATACGATTGCCAACAACCAAGCAGCTATAATGCGGTTTTCAAGTGAGATCTCAATGTGACTTTCTTTTCTTTAAAATTTTATTTTTTTTGAAAGATATTAAAATGATATTTTTTTATTTATAAAATAGTTTATATTAACTAATATTAATTTTATCTATTTTTTTAAAAAAATATTTTTTACAAAAATACCCTTTAATAATAAAAATTTTATATTTTGTTATTAAACTTTTTTTATCAAAATATCTTTTAATAAATTATTTTTACGGATTAAATTGTATTTTTTAAAATATTTTTTTTTAAAATTTTAACAACTAAATTACTTTTTTTTAAGATATCTTTCAATAATTTTTTAATTATAAGAAAATTTGCTTTGTGAAAATGTGGAGGAACGAGATGTTAATCTTTTAAATTTAAAATTTATCTATCTTGACTTATTTTTAAGTTTTGATAAAATTATAATAATTTTCAATAGTTCTATAGAATAAATTATTTATTAATATTAATTGTTATACATATTAACCGTGATAAGATTTTTTAATTTAATATTAAAATAATAAACATTGATATCGAAAAATTAATAATAAAGTACAAAATAATTGTTAACGAAAATTTTGGTAAAATCATAATTTAATAATTAAAAAAATTTATTGAAGAGTATCTTAAGAAAAAATAATTTAATCATTAAATTTTTTTTAAAGAATATTTTGATAAAAATATAATTTAATCAATAGAAAATAATTTGTTAAAGGGCATTTTGATAGATAAAATTTAATAACCAAAAAATAAAAGTTTTGCTAAAGAGTATTTTTATAAAAAATAATTTATTTTTCTTAAAAAATGAGTAAAGTTAACCTTAGTTAACACAAAAAAATTTAAAATGAATTAAAGAGGAGATTTTTAGTTTTTTAAAAGTTACGAGGGAGGAGAGTGTACATTTTACAAATATAGAAAAAGAAAATATCATTTTAGTATCTTTCAAAAGAGAGGAATAAAATTTTTTGTTTTTTTTTATTATAATTTTATTACATTCACATATCAAATTTAAATCTAACATCTTTTGTATATATATTTTAAACTTCTCACTACTAAATCACTTCTCATGAAATTTTGGTTAAAAAATAATTAAGTATTAAAATAGATGATTTACTATTTCGTACTGCAATAGATTTTTATTTTTTAAAAAATATCATCTTAACTTTATGAGTCTCAATTTGATTTTTGAATTACACAAATATTTGAAAAGCTTGAAATTTCATGCAAATTGAAAAAGGCTCCAAATGTCAATATATATCATATCAAGGGAGCAGTGAAATTAAAAGAATCATTAGTAAAGGACAACAAATGCATTTCAGTCAAACAACATGGTTCATAAAATCGCAATTTTATTGATTCATTAGAAGGAAGAGATCACTACTAAAAAAATATTTATTACAGACAGATATTTTTTATAGATTTTATCCCATAAAAATACAGATAAATTTTGTAAGAAAATTTCTATTAAAAATGAAGGAAAATGGATTAGGATAAATTACAGACAAAAAAGAGAATATATCGATAATTTTATTGAAAAAATTAATTTTTTTTGAGAAATAGTTACTGATGGATTATTACAGATAGAAAATCTGTCTATAATTTAAAATATTCTGTCAGAAAAATTGAGTTAAACCTAGCATTTTCCTAACTCTATCGAGCTCCATTCACACCACACAATTCAAACGATCTTGTTCCTTTCTCCATCAACGAGCTACTACTTCTCTCTGCTGCTGCCACCGTCGCTCGCATCGCACGAGCCCTTTCCACCGCTCGCATCGCACGAGCCCCCTCCGCCGCCGTTCTCGTCGCATTGCTCCCTTCGTCGCTATTGTCACAGAGCCCTCTCCGCTGCTTTCGACGCGTCTACTCCCTTCATCGTCGTCGTCGTAGATCTCTCTCTGCCACCGCTCTAATCTGAACACTAATTTTGTGATTCTGTTGCTTGGAGGTTAGATTTTCAATCCGCTAATTAACTGAAATTGAAGCCCTCCATTTTTCTTCACTTGTTGGTTAGATTTTCAATTTCATTCAATTAATTCCTCTTTTCAATTTCATGGAATGGTGTGATATAATTCAGCAAGATATATGCTGTTCGTAATCTCTGACCTGCTCGTAATTCCTCTTTTCAATTTCATGTAACGGTGTGATATATGCTATAGTTGTCTCGAACAGAAATTTAATTCAGTTAATACTAGTTTGGATTCATCAATTTCAGCTTTCTGCTATCTCTTGTTCAGCGGTTAGTTTCTTCAGCGTTTCGTTCATTTCCTTGTTCTTATTCTGCAATTTGATAATGGTGATTGATGATTCTGTTATGTTAATTTTTGTAAGAGCTTAATTTGGGAAAGGATAGGGTAAGCATTTGCAATGAGTTCATCACTGCACTCTTAATTTCAGAAATACAAATTGTTTTGTTAATTTTGATTCGATGTATTTTGTTTCAGATAAAAACATTGCAACATGAGATTTCATGCAAATCTGCTTTAATCAAAGCAAATGCCCTAAACGCTGGTAGTAACGAAGATGGGGACACAACAACTTTACAACTATCATAGTGCATAGAAAGAGATCATTGTCATATTTTCCTATGTAATGATACAAACCAATCTATCTTCATGTGTCTCATATTCTAATCTTTATTTTCCTTCTGCATGTTCATCAATGAACTCTATGCAGTGAGTTCCCTTTGTTTCTTCAATTGAGTTTGAGACAAAAGTTATTGAGGTTTTATACCTTGTTCTTTTTATTAGGTGCTCAACGATCCTGTCCAGCGCAAGGTTAATGATGAAATTTATGGATATTCTTTGACTTCAATGAATCCTTTTGTGGATGATTCTAGCCCCAAGGATCATGCTTTTGTTGATGAATTCAGCTGCATAGGTACTTTACTCTATATACAGTGTTATTTTGTTTTTTTATGTTTATGTCAGCACCAAACACATTTCATAAGCCCCTAATGTCTACCTATTTTACCTCTTTACAAACAAAGAAGAGCTGTGATTCTCTCAGTAATGATTCTTTTATAGAAAATTGTATTTAAAAATGTATTAGCAAGATTCATTCAAGTCATGCAAAAGAGACTACTTCCTAAATGCAAAATGCTTTAAATAATAGGCTTTATTTTTATTGTAAGATGATGCTTTAGAGTCTACAAAGCTTTTCCATGTATGTAATTATGCTTCAAATCCTTCAACAGGCTGCAAAATTTGTACCAATGTAGCCCCTGATGTGATTGCAATAGAGAAAGACTTTGGAAGAGCTAGGGTATATAGCCAATGTGGGAACCCTGAATTAGTTTAGCAGGCGATCGACAGTTGGTATGTCTATGAACATCACTCTCATAGACTATGTTTATCGATCATTTCTAATATTATTCTTCCTTTCTTGATCGTGCCTTGAACAAGATTACTTCTGCTGACAGTGAATGTAAGATTAAGTTCTTCTTAGTCATAGGCTACATGATGAATGAACTCTCATGAATCAAGCTAATTACATTTTATAATATTCACTGTTTTCTAACAGCATAAAAAATTATAAAATCGGCCATGTATTTTATTGATGATAATTCCAATCCCAAACACTTTTAAAAAATCTATGCCTCTGTCTATTAGAAGTTCACAGTCCCTTCCTTTTCCATTGGGATCTCAGATATTTGAGTATTAGAAGTTCTTGTATGGAAATGATATTTCAGTGTAACAACTAAGCTAATCAAGATTACTAGAATTAATTTGACAATTTTTTCTTTTTTGGGAGTATTTTAGCCCTGTGGACTGCATTCATTGGACATCTATTGCACAACTATCATTACTTGAAGATGAAATGCATTGAATAGAAAGAGTCAACGTAAGGCCTTTTGTTCATACCCTGGGTCAAGTTGTCCGACCCAGGATGTTTAGCGACAAGCCGACCGACCTCTTCAGGTCAGACTATCCGACCTCTTCTCAAAGAGCTCGGCCAAATGCCCGAAGGAGCCCAAAGCAGGCCCAAAATGAAGGAACACAGCCCAATCTAAAGGCAGCTAAAGCCCAGAAAGATAAAGGCGGTTCCCTTGAAGATAAGATGACCTCACTTAAAGATAAGATAAAGATAAAGATAAGATAACTAACTTATCTTATCCACAGGAGGCCACATCTCACCATTATAAATACACTGAAGCACCCAAGTATAACTCATACTCTGATTCTACTCAATACCTGCTTAATACTCTTGCTAACTTAAGTATCGGAGTCCCTTGCAGGTACCCCCACCCTCCGGGGATGAAGGATCAGCATCATCACCAAGTCCAACGAGTCGAACACAGCGACTTCGACCACGATCATCAGATCGGACTCCGCAGCTCTGACCAGCATAGAAGATCTCGTCCAAGATCGACCTCTAGTTTCAGGTAACCCTCGGAACATTGGCGCCGTTGCCGGGGAACCTGGAAGTCACCCCATTAACATGGCAGATGACCATGACAACGACCACGATTCAGGTTTGGAAGACAGAACGCCGCATAAAAATGCGGACACAATACTCAAAGAAACTCCAGAAACCAACGGAGACAAAAATTCATCAAATCCAGGAGTAATGGAAGCACTTCAAAATCGATTGGAGCAGCTCGAAAAAGAAGACGAGCATCAACGGGAAGCCAAGAAGGACCTCCGAAGGGAAACTAGGCGACGCCGAGAGTTAAAAGATAAGCTCTTAAAACTCGAAGCTGATCTCAAAACCGAGACGGCTCGATCCAGTCACGAAGATAGCCCCCACAAAGATCAAGACCCATTCACCAAAGAGATCATGAAAGCTAAAGGTCCCAAAGGACTTCAAAGCTCCCAACATGACTCCGTACGACGGCACATCAGATCCAAGCTATCATCTTAGCAATTTCAGAAGCAGGATGTATCTCACGGAGGCCTCAGATGCAATCTGTTATTCTCCATCCAGAAGGACAAAACCAAACACGCATCAAGCCTATTAGGGATCAAGCAAGGAGATCGAGAGAGCCTTCGCAACTACATGGAAAGATTCAACAAAACATGTCTGGACATACAAAGTCTGCCAACAGAAGCAGCTATTAAGGGTCTCATCAATGGTCTACGAGAAGGACCTTTTAGCCACTCAATATCCAAGAAGCACCCAAACATCTCTAAACGAGGTACAAGAACGAGTAGAGAAGTACATCAACATGGAGAAAAACTCTCGACTAGGAGAGATCTCAAAAACCAAACATTCCTACTCCTCTCGGGATAAGGATAAAGAGTCCAAGAAGAAGAAAGATCAACATGGAGAGAAGCCTAGAAAATACCACAATTACACCCCTTTGGGTGTCTCTTGTGGATGTCTACCGAGAAATATGCAATATCGAGAAGATCCCACCACCTCGCCTAATCCAAAACCAAAGAGGTCGGACGCGTTGAAGGTCCACCTCACACCAAAGAGGTCGGACAAAGTTGAAGGTCCACCTCACACCAAAGAGGTCAGACGCGTTGAAGGTCCACCTCACACTAAAGAGGTCGGACAAAATTGAAGGTCAACCTCACTCCAAAGAGGTCGGACGAGTTGAAGGTCCACCTCACACCAAAGAGGTCGGACAAAGTTGAAGGTCCACCTCACACCAAAGAGGTCGGACGAGTTGAAGGTCCACCTCACACCAAAGAGGTCGGACAAAGTTGAAGGTCCACCTCACACCAAAGAGGTCGGAAGAGTTGAAGGTCCATCTCACACCAAAGAGGTCGGACAAAATTAAAGGTCAACCTCACACCAAAGAGGTCAGACGAGTTGAAGGTCCACCTCACACCAAAGAGGTCGGACAAAGTTGAAGGTCCACCTCACACCAAAGAGGTCGGAAGAGTTAAAGGTCCACCTCACACCAAAGAGGTCGAACAAAATTGAAGGTCAACCTCACACCAAAGAGGTCGGACAAGTCGAAGCTCAACCTCACACCAAAGAGGTCGGACAAGTTGAAAGTCCACCTCACATCGAGGAGGTCGGGCGAGTTAAGGTCCACCTCACACCAAAGATATCGGGCAAGTTTAGGGTCCACCTCACACCAAAGAGGTCGGACGAGTTGAAGGTCCACCTCAAACCGAAGATATCAGGCGAATTGAAGGTCCACCTCACACCAAAGAGGTCGGACGAGTTGAAAGTCCACCTCACACCAAAGAGATCAGACGAGTTAAATATCTACCTCACACCAAAGAGGTCGAACGAGTTGAACGTCCACCTCACACCAAAAAGGTCGGACGAGTTGAAAAGGACAACGGAGTACGAACAAGCCTTCCGAGATTTCAAAATTCTTGGGGCAATCACCCATTCTTTTCAGACCACGGGAAAGTGAAGAACTCATTACACCTCGCAGTGGGAAGTCAGGCAATAGCCTCAGCACTAGTCAAGATAAAAGTGGGCAAAAACCCGTCTACTTCATCAGCAAAGCTCTACAAGGGACCGAACTAAACCATCAACAGATAGAAAAAGTTTGCCTACACCCTCATACTCACCTCTCGATGACTCCACCCATACTTTCAAGCTCACACTATCAGAGTTCGGACCAACCAGCCCATAAAAAGACATCCTATAGAAAACAAACTTAGCTGGAAGAATTCTACATAGGACAGCCCAGATAATTCGGGGGACTCTGGACAAAACCAGAAAACATCTTGGACAATTCAGGGGACCCTGGACAAAAACAGAAAACAGCTCGGACAAATCGGGGAAAATGAAGTCCGACACATAGAAACATAGAATGCCCGAGCTAATGCACTTCCAAAACCGGCCAGCACCAATAGCTCGGACAATTCGGGGATATGAGGTCCGACACATACCTCGGGAGCAGAACGCTTGAGCTGATGCATTTTCAAAACTAGCCAACACCAAACTAGGGGGCAATAACAGAAGCCTCATCCAGGCTACATCACAAGACCACAACAAGTCAATCTCAGGGATGTACTCAAGGTCAGCCATAGTAACACGCATTAAAAAACTATGGAATCCAGCCAATTAGACATGCCGTCTGGGATCTTAGTATACATCTCAAAGACATAGGTCAACTATGGGGTTACTACCAAACAACTCGGGCAACAACTCGAACAATAACAGCAAAATATCAGGTGTCAAATACAACAGTAAAAGGGAAACCCCAGGACTCACACGAAGGTCGACCACATCGCCCCACCAGAGGAGCTCATCAGCATAACATCACCTTGGCTATTCACAAGATGGGGACTCGACCTCTTAGGACTATTTCCCCAAGGATTGGGACAAGTCAAGTTCCTCATTGTAGGGGTGTTCATAAAATGGATTGAGGCAGAGCCCCTAGCTAGTGCCACTGCTCAAAGAAGTCAAAAATTCTTGTACATAAACATTATTACAAGCACCAATTCACATCCGTAGAACACCCACAAGCCAATGGACAAGTAGAAGCTGCCAACAAAGTCATACTAGCTAGGTTAAAACGGAGAGCTTGGGCTGAAGAGCTCCTACAAGTCCTATGGGCATATCGGACAACTCCATACTTCACCACGGGGGAATCACCCTTCCGATTGATTTACGGAATGGAGGCAATGATCCCAGTAGAGATCAAAGAAGGATCCCCCAGAATGATCTTCTACAATGAAGAGGTTAACTCCCAAATCCAAAGGAAAGAACTCGACCTACTTCCAAGAGTCTGAGAGAGAGCTCCGATCAAGGAAGAGGCGTTAAAACGTCGAATGGCCTCAAGATACAATCAGAAGGTAGTACATCGAAGCCTTGCCAACCACAACCTCATCCTAATCCGAAATGATATCGGAACAACTCGACCTGGAGAAGAAAAGCTAGCAGCTAACTGGAAAGGACCATACCAAGTTGTTTAAAAGAACTGGGGAAAGGTTGCTACAGACTGTCCGAACTCGAAGGGCAAGAGCTACCAAGGTCATGGCATGCCTGCAATCTAAAAACGGCGCCAGGCCAAGATCCAAAAAGATTGCCCGACCTAGAAAGGTAAGTACTAACATGTACACACTCTTATCTTTATATTATTGTTTAAAAGATTGCAGATTCCCTAAAAAGTTTCCTACCAAGACGCCCGACTACGGCAGGTCGGCAAGGTGAAACACCAAAATCACCGCCCGATTACGACAAAGTCGGCAAGATGAAAACCAAACCCATCGTCCGATTACAAAGCGACAAGTCGGCAAGGTGAAAACCAACTTCACCGCCCGACCACGATGAAAACCAAATTCATCATTTGATTTTGACAAAGTGAAAACAAAATTCACTGCTATACCAAGACGCATTAATCTGGAACGCAAATTTCACTGCCGGATCACGACAAGGTCGACGGGGTGAAAACCAAATTCACCGCCCGATCATGATAAAAGTCGGCAAAGATGAAACCAGAATTCATCACTCGATTTCGACAAGGTCGGCAAAAAAGTGAAAGCAGAGTTTATCGCCCGATTATAAAGCAACAGATCGGCAGAAAGTGAAAAATAATTTCACTGCATGATCACGATAAAGACAACCGTCCGATAAAGGTGAAAACGCGATTCACCCAAAGGACAATCTAGATATGACAACCACTTTCTACAAATCGGCAAAGATGAACACATAATAATGTAAGAAGTTATCGAAAGTGATCTAGAAAAAGAACCTGACGAGGTCTTACGGATCGCTAAAATAATAACTTAAGGACTGGTCGAACGTTAAGAAGTCGAACCAAGTCAACCCAAGTTATAAGTAAACCCTGGAAAGAGGGCTGACCAACCCTATTAAAGAGGATTACTTTAACTTAGAAGGGCTTGACATAACAAAGTCAGCCCAAAACAAAAAGTTATACAAGTAGTCCCTGAAAGAGATCTGACAAAGATCCAAGAAGGAGGACTACAAAAAATAACTTAAAGGAGACCGACATAACCAAGTCGGACTCCTACCACTAAAAAGTTATACAAGTAGTCCCTGAAAGAGATCTGACAAAGATCCAAGAAAGAAGACTACAAAAAATAACTTAAAGGAGACCGACATAACCAAGTCGGACCCCTACCACTAAAAAGTTATCAAAGTAATCCCTGAAAGAGACCTGACAAAGGTCCAAGAAAGAGGATTACAGATATAACTCAGAAGAGACCGACATGATGAAGTCGGACTCCTACAAAAAGTTACAAAGGTAATCCCTGAAAGAGACTTGAACAAAGTCCAAGAATGAGGATTACCAAATAACTCGACAGGGTCCGACATGACGAAGTCGGCCCAAAATATAAAGCTACAAAGATAATCCCTAAAAGAGACCTGAACAAGGTCCAAGAAAGAGGATTACCAAGCAACTCGACAGGGTCTGACATGACGAAGTCGGCCCAAACTATAAAGCTACAAAAGTAACCCCTGAAAGAGACCCAAATGAGGTCCAAAAAAGAGGGTTATAGCAACTTGGACTGACAAGAAGAAGTCGGACCAACAAAAGCAACAGCTTGGACCGACAAGAAAAAGTCGGACCAACGAAAGCTACAGCTTGGACCGATACGAAGAAGTCGGACCAACGAAAGCTACAGCTTGGACCGACAAGAAGAAGTCGGACCAACGGAAAACGTGCGCTAAAACGGACATAGCTCTGCCCAAAAAGTCATGGCTCTACGACAAGGCTATCAAAAACTGTTCAGAATGACTAAAAAGTGTTCTACGAAAACACTAAAGCGTCGTCGGATAAATTAGCCCCGTCGACCAAGCAGAAAGTGGACGAAACCAGAAGTGATCAAAAGAGGTCGGACAATAAAGTACCGACACTCTACAAAGATCCACAAAAAAGGACAAAGACATCTCGCAACGGCCAGAGGAAGGCCAGAAATGCTTTGCTAAAAAATACGAAGTCTTGGAAAAAGACACTTCTTAAAAAGCAAAAGCACAAATCAAAGACGGAGCTAAAAAGTCATCCAAAACAAACTATAAAGAGGTTCCCCATCGAACACTACCTAAAAAGTTGTTGGATTATGACTAAAAAGCCCGAACAGCAAAGATAAACAAGTCGGAAGAAGGCTGAAAAACTCCCCTCAACAAAGTAAAAGGGACAATATCAGACTCGCACAAAGAGAAACTATTCAAAAGATCGACCAAAGTCAGGATGCTTGAGCACGACTTCCCCGAAGAGATCGAAACTCTGAAAGCACGGTCTCACGAAAAAGTCTGAACTCAAGCAAGGGCAAAGTCATACAGGTCGACGTCAGCTAAAGAAGAGGTGCAAGTATGATCTCAAAAAAGAACAAAGCTATAAAGGTTCAAAAACAACCTAAGGCTAAAAAATTCTCAGCCAAAAGGGATACAACTCCACTCAAAGAAGGCACAATCTCAAACAGGGCTGCGAACGTCATCCGAGACTAAAAAAGGTTCTACATAAAGAACACTAAAAAAGTCATTGGACATATCACTAAAAGTCCGGATATCAAGCCGCAAGGACAACTTCGCCAAAGCAGAGGGTTGTCAACACAAACTTAAAGCAAGGCGTGATACAGAAGGCAAGGGTAGAAAACCCACGCTACCACTCAAAAGAGGTTGGACTGTGAAGTACAAAACCTCTAGAAAATCTACAAAGATTGCAAAGCAATGAAGAAACAAGCCAGACAGATGCTTGAGCACGACTTCCAAAGAGATCGGAGCTCTGAAAAGCATGATCTCATGGAAAGATCGAACTCAAGCAGGGGCACTGTTCATACCCTGGGTCAAGCTGTCCGACCTAGGATGTTTAGCGACAAGCCGACCGACCTCTTCAGGTCAGGCTATCCGACCTCTTCTCAAAGAGCTCGGCCAAATGCCCGACCTCTTCTCAAAGAGCTCGGCCAAATCGCCAAAGGAGCCCAAAGCAGGCCCAAAACGAAGGAACACAGCCTAATCTAAAGGCAGCCAAAGCCCAGAAAGATAAAGGCAGTTCCGTTGAAGATAAGATGACCTCACTTAAAGATAAGATAAAGATAAAGATAAGATAACTAACTTATCTTATCCACAGGAGGCCACATCTCACCATTATAAATACACTGGAGCACCCAGGTATAACTCATACTCTGATTCTACTCAATACCTGCTTAATACCCTTGCTAACTTAAGCATCGGAGTCCCTTGCAGGTACCCCCCACGCTCCGGGGATGAAGGATCAGCATCATCACCAAGTCCAACGAGTTGGACACAGCGACTCCGACCACGATCATCAGATTGGACTCCGCAGCTCCGACCAGCATAGAAGATCTCGTCCAAGATCGACCTCTAGTTTCAGGTAACCCTCGAAACACCTTTACTATAAAGTTTTTGTGGATAGTGCTGGGTTGATGTGATTTCTTTGGTTGAAACATTGTAGTGGTTGTCATATTCTGCTTAAATAATATGAAAGATAATCATAACATGGATTGAGGAAGCATTTTTAGAATGTTATAATCTATAAGAACATTTCATTTTCCATCCTACAATCTGCACTAGATGCCTTTTTAAATTTCAAACTTGGTTTCAGAGAAAATGTTTTATTTGAATGTTTAAGAGTTCGGGTTAATGCATATTTTTATTAAGTTCTTTCCTTGTCTAACATAACAAGCATGCACTTTTTACAGGCTAGTTCTCAATGGGAAAAGAGACAATCAAAAGTCTTGGTAAGTCCCAATTTCAAAAATGATTGTTTAAATAGACATCTTAGCTTTGATATGAATGAATTCAAGCATTCAAATTCATTCCAATTCCAATTCGGGTTTTAATTCTATTTCAGTCAGGAGATGCCAAGATCAACTTTATGTGGAGCTTGATGCTGCCAATGCAACTTGGTTATCCATTAATATTTTAGATTATCCTATCTTTAAGTGCTAAGTGTAATTTGTGACATCAATTAATGAAGGAGATCCATGTAACATTGGGATGGTCATCTTTTTTTGGGTATCTTTTTATTAAGACAGTGAAATATTGGCCAATGATGTTGAAAAATAACATCCAATTTTATAAGTATCACGTAATGAATATTATGTTTATCTATGTGATTTTTGGATTTCTTTTTTTTTTTTCAATTTACAGTGTGCTTGATGGAGTAAATTTAGAAAACAAACCTAAAGTATTCATTTTGCAATGAAAAAATCTAAGAAAAATTCTATCTTACCTTACTGACGAATTTATAGATGGATTTTCTGTCTGTATTCAGAGTTTGGAATGGTTTTCCAAGTCTCCAATTTTTGACAGAAAATCTAACGCTAGTTACCGATGAAAAATCCTTTAAAAAATCTATCTCTAATTACCGACAGAAAATTCGTCGAAAAGTTTGACGTTCTAGGGAAATGGAGGAGAGAATTTACCGAGGAAAAATCTGTCGGTAACTGGTAAAAATCTATTGGTAAATAATTTCTGATGAGGTTTTTACAAAGGGACGAAATCTGTCGGTAACCAAAAATTCGTCTGTAATAAAGACCAAATATGTCTATAAATCTGCTTGTATTAAACAATTTTCTAGTTGTGGGTGTAACACCCTACCATACAAAATCTTATGCTTAAGTCATAATTCAGAGATGGCAAGGTATTACGACCTCTAAAATAAAAATTTAGTACGTATAGTAGTATGAATGATTGATTATAACTAGGAGCCTTTGTAGAAAAAGGGGTAAACAAAAATCGCAACTCGAAAGCACAACACTCCGATCGATAACGTAACGAACAAGGATAACCAACGCGAGATTTATATATATATATATACAAAGGAGTGTCAAAAACAGGAATATCAAGACTCAAAATCCGACTGCGAAGATAACCGGTCCGAGCATAGCATATATATACATATGATAAAATAAGGAAAACCCCAAGGAAAACCCAAAGGGACACAAAACTGAGAACCTATTCTCCAAAATCTCCTATAAGAGGAGTCATCACAGTTTGTATTATGTAATGGAGATAAAAATATCTAAGCAAAACATATAAACCAAAACA
>NC_029773.3:14703133-14718907 GCF_000817695.3 Arachis duranensis | reverse complement strand
TCTGACTAAAGATTCTTCAGTCTAACTAATACTTCCCTTTCCAATTCCTTCAGACCTCCCAACCACCAGCAGGAGTATAAAATATAGCAAACACAGATATATCAGACAAGAGATATACAAATAGGAACAAATAAGGCATTTAGACAAATAGCAAGTAATATGCAGTTAAATAGGCAATCTCAATCAATTCACATAGTATGCATATGATGAATGCCTGTCCCTAATGGCTGATGATATCATCTGTCAGTTACCAAGCCAAACCCACATGTCCGGTAGCTAACCTGGACACAATCTCTCTGTTGCGCATTATTATCATTAGAGGGTATCTGTGCCCTGTCGCCATTAGAGGGTATATGCGCCCTGTCGCCATTAGAGGGTATCGGTGCCCTGTCACCCTTACAACCAGAGAGAAAACACAAGCATACGCGCTTACGACATAGGGTCAAAAGAGCTTCGAGTCTCAACCTGGAGCACGTGGTGGCTAGCCACTGCTTCCTTCCAGGGAAACTCTCATCTCCAACAGTGGAAGTGCAACATTCACAATTCATTCAATAGCATATATGCATTTATACTTAGCCATAATCATGGCTCCGCCGTAACATGGCAATAATCTAGCCATCCGGCTCACGGTTAAATCCATAACCAGCCAATTCATTAAAAATTACGGTCCTTCGGCCCATGGCATAACAAGCACTTCCACCACCATCCTCCGCATCTCACATAATCATCTTTGATCCTCATTGATCATTCATTTTTCCCTTGCTTCACTCGCAAGTTACCACATTCTCTAGCTTCTTTTTCTCATACCTAGACATATCATAATGATTTAAGACATAAGTGGTGAGATCGGAGGCTTAGAAGTATGAGATTTGGCTTTTAAAACTTGAAAATCAACTTTGGGATGAAAACAGGGCCCTGCGTACGCGTACTCCACGCGCACGCGTGGATGGCCACAAAACTCATCGACGTGTATGCGTCATGCACGCTAACGTTTGGATTGAAAAATACCCAAGCGATGCGCACGTGTCAGCCACGCGTACGCGTGGGTGCTGTCGTGCCCCAGGCACAAAACTGGCACAACTCTGGCACAACTCTCTAGAAAATGGCTGGGCATTGGGTGCAGCACATCGGCATGCCCGCGCACACCACGCGCACGCGTGGATGGCATTTTCTGAAAGAATGGCGCGTACGCGCCAAATGTGCCTACGCGCGAGGGGTCATTTTGCTAAAAATTTTCTAAGTTAAAAGCTACAGAATTCACAAATTCAAACCCTAATCTTCCAACGGACATAACTTTCTCATTTTAAATCGTTTTTCACCCGTTCTTCGAACGGCATGGACATCCCGGATCCAATTTCATTTCTAAACAGATTTGGCACAAAACAGAGATCCGTATTCCAAGTTATGTCCCGTCAAAGTATGCCCAAAAACCATGTTTTTCATACAAAACCACAAAGTGCCATTTGCAAAACAAGCCATTTTCAACTCTTTTCAAAATCAATCAAAACATGCTAATTTCATCCCTTTTCTTTGAAATCAATCAAAATATATCAAATTCAACATCAAGCCTCCTCAACTCGCACATTGACACATTACCACAATTTACAAAAGCACTATCCCATCATTTTAACCCACTTCACCCAAGTGGCTCAAACCCAAACACATTGACATATCATATACTCTTCCTCATGCCAATTTTCAACAACACCAATTCCAATAAATCATCATTGTACACAATCAATATCATACTCACCATCAACATGGTTCCGCCCACAATTCAACCATAATCAACCATCAAGCATATATCACAACATGCATATTCCTCATACATCATACCATTAAGGCATCAATAATCATCATCACATATATGACCACATCATATATTTCAACCATTCACAACATCAACAATTCAATGCCTATCTTAGGGCCTCTAGCCTAAGTATTTCCTACCATATTACATATTAGATACGAGAAACCGAGACCATACCTTAGCCGATTTTCCAAGCTCAACCGGAGCACTTCCAAACCACTTTTCCTCAAGCTCTCAAGGCCTCAACACCTCCAAGAACAGATTTTTCACCACCAAATCCTTTCTCAAGCTTTTCAAAATCACCAATCAAGCTTTAATATTCACATATGCACAACCTAAGCCACAATCATCACATCCATACATAACATCTCAAAACCCAAACATCATAGAACCACAAATTACACTAGAGTTGAGAATCTTACCACACCCAAGGTCCAAGGAGACAAGATTAACCTTCTCCTTCAAGAGAGTTGGGTCGTATAACATCAAAAAGCCCAAAGTCTCAATATTTTTGCTCATGAAACTCGAAATCAAGGCTAGAAATTCGAAGAGCAAAATATTGCTTACCTCAAGATTAATTGTGTGGGTTTTGTATAGCTCTCCGTGGTGAACGCGTGGCCGCAAATGGTGCGGCAATCAGAGCTCTAGATCAAAAGTTATGGTGGTTTGAAGATCAAGTGAGAGATAGAAGTTGAGAGAGTATTCTTCCCCCCTCCCTTCTAATTTTCAGCGTGAGTTTGAGTGTTGTGAGGAGAGAGAGTACTGAAAACTAGGGTTTTGGTTTAGTTATATTGGGCCAAGGGCCCACTTTGGATCCGGTTGGCCCGTTTTGGCCCGTTCAGTCCAATCTTGGTCCGAATTCTGTAAAATTGGTACCGAAATTCTCGTCTCAATCTCCTCTATCACATTTAGCCATAAAAATCACATTTAGGGCTTTCTAGAATAAATTCTCATTTATGGGTTAATTAGCCGTTAATTAACCGGGCCTTACATTCTACCCACCTAATTGGGAATTTTGCCCACAAAATTCAAATGCAAATACCTGAGAATAAGTGCGGATAATCCGTTCGCATCTCCGACTCAAGTTCCTACGTGTGTTTTTCAACACCGCCTCGACTCCATGCCAGTTTGACTAATGAAACCTCTTTTCCACGCAACCGTTTGATACTAGTATCATTAATTCTGACCGGAGCCACTGGAAGCGTCAAATCTTCTCTTAACTGAACCGATTCAGGTTTTAACACATGGCTAGCATCAGGAGTGTACTTCCGAAGCTGCGACATGTGAAACACGTCGTGCAGGTTCGAAAGATGTGGTGGTAGAGCCATTCGATACGCCACCGGTCCAATCCTCTCCAGGATCTGAAATGGACCAATGTATCGAGGATTCAACTTCTTTGCTTTAATCGCCCTACCTACTCCCGTGGTCGGAGTAACCTTAAGGAAAACATGGTTTCCGTTCTCAAATTCTAAGGGCTTTCGCCTCTGATCAGCGTAACTCTTTTGACGACTTTGCGCCGTAAGCATCCTATCACGGATTTTCTTGACTTGTTCAGTGGTCTCAGCTATCATTTTCGGCCCCAACAAGCTTTTCTCTCCAGCTTCATACCAACATAGCGGAGATTGACATTTCCTCCCATACAAGGCCTCATACGGAGCCATTCCAATGCTCGCATGATAACTATTATTGTATGCAAACTCCACTAATGGCATATACCGATCCCAACTCGCCGGTTGGTCCAAAACACAAGCTCTCAACATATCCTCTAGTGTTTGGATCGTCCTCTCAGATTGACCATCTGTTTGAGGATGGTAAGCCGTGCTCAAACTTAATCGGGTTCCAAAAGCTTTCTAAAATGCATCCCAAAACCTTGAAGTGAAACGAGGATCTCTATCAGAGATTATAGTAGCAGGTACACCATGAAGTCTTACAATCTCCTTTATGTATAACCGTGCTAGCTCCTCAAGGGTGTAAGTCATGCGAATGGGTAAAAAGTGAGCTGACTTCGTCAGTCGGTCCACAATCACCCAGATAGCATCAAAACCAACCCTAGTCCTTAGCAATCCTGACACGAAGTCCATTGCAATACTTTCCCACTTCCATTGTGGAATCTCTAAAGGTTGCAACATCCCGGAAGGTCTTTGATGTTCAATCTTTACCTTTTGACAATTTAGGCACTTTGATACATATTCTGCCACATCATTCTTCATACCCGGCCACCAAAACATCGCCTTTAAATCATGGTACATCTTAGTACTTCCCGGGTGAATGGAGAATCCGCTTTTGTGTGCCTCCTTTAAAATATCCTGCCCCAAAGTGCCAACATCCGGCACAATGATCCTACCCTTGAATCTCCATAACCCATCTTTTTCTTCCGACACTCTCCACTGTTTTCCTTGCTCAATGGCCGGTAACACCTTCCATAACGCTTCATCATTTTGATGAGCCTTCAAGAGTTCGAACTTAAAAGTCACTTGAGATTTCTAATCGGCTCAAACACAAAGTTCTGGATACTTCTCGAGTACCAATTTTCAGACTCTCAAACTCCTTGAGCAACTTTTCTTCTTGAAGTGTCATCCAAGCAGCATACAGCAACTTTTGACTCAACGCATCCGCTACTATATTCGCCTTTCGCGGATGGTAATGAAACTCAAAGTCGTAGTCCTTCAACAATTCCATCCACCTTCTCTGCCTCATATTAAGTTCTTTCTGATCAAAGAGGTACTTCAAGCTCTGATGATCAGAGAAAACTTGGAACTTAACCCCATAGAGGTAATGCCTCCACACCTTTAGTGCAAACACGACCGCAACAAGCTCCAAATCGTGCGTAGGATAATTAACTTCATGCGGTCTCAACTGCCGTGAGGCATACGCCACCACATTATGATGCTGTATCAGCACGCACCCTAGACCCTTCAATGAGGCATCACAGTACACCTCAAATGGCTCGTTTGGCTCAAGTAACACTAACATAGGTGCAGTGGTCAACTTTTTCTTCAATGTCTGAAAGCTCTCCTCGCATTCAAGAGTCCAAACAAACGGAGTGTCTTTGCGGGTTAACTTTGTCATTAGCAAGGCTATCTGTGAAAAGCCCTTGATAAACCTTCGGTAATAGCCAGCTAAGCCCAGAAAACTCGTTATCTCTGTTACGGTGGTTGGTTGCTTCCAATCCATCACAACCTCCACCTTAGTTGGATCTACGACTATTCCCTTCTTACTCACCATGTGACCCAAAAACTTCACCTCACTCTTCCAAAACTCACACTTAGACAGTTTTGCATAGGGTTTCTTCTCCTTTAAAATCTGCAACACGGTCCTCAAGTGTTCCGCATGCTCTTCCTCAGTCTTGGAATAGATCAGTATATCATCAATGAAGACAACAACGAATTTATCCAGAAACGGACGGAAAACTCTATTCATATAATCCATAAACACTGCAGGAGCGTTCGTCAATCCAAAAGACATTACTGTGTACTCGTAATGACCATAACGAGTCCTGAAAGCGGTCTTAGGGATATCCTCACCCCTCACCCTTATCTGGTGATAACCGGATTGCAAATTGATCTTGGAGAAAACTCCAGCTCCTTGTAACTGATCCATGAGATCATCAATTCTCGGTAATTGGTACTTATTCTTTATTGTAACCTTGTTCAGCTGCCTGTAATCCACACAGAGCTGCATACTCCCATCTTTCTTCTTTACCAGTAACACTCGCACACCCCACGGAGAGACACTTGGTCATATAAAATTCTTACCCAACAAATCCTCTAACTGAGACTTTAGCTCGTCCATCTCTAACGGTGACATCCTATAAGGAGCACTTGAGATTGGTCCCGCCCCGGGCACTAACTCAATAGCAAACTCAACCTCTCGGTTAGGTGGAAACTCATCAATATCATCGGGACACACTTCTGGAAACTCACACACAATCGGAATCTGCTCCAACCTTTGATCATCACCCGAAACACCCGCGGTTAACAACAGGATACCCTGACATTCGGTTCTGGAATAGTTCACCATCATCGAATTCAAGTAATAATTATTCACCACGACTGGCCCTTTTGTATCTTCCGGCATAAAGTATACCGACTTTGTAGAACAATCAAGCAGGACATGGTTCTTAGATAACCAATCCAATCCCAAGATAAGATCAAGACCGATCATCGGTAAGCAGATTAAATTATGAATAAAATCACGCTGCTTGAATATAAAGGAAACTTTCGGGCATCGTAGCCTAGTTATCATGGCTTCATGGGTAGCATTATACACTTTTAGGTCATAACCTAAGGTTACGATCTTCAATCCTAACTCATGGGCTTTCTCAAATGCAATGAATGAATGTGATGCTCCCGAATCAAATAAAGCATTTAAAGTTTGACCAGCCATTTCACAGTTACCTCGAATGAGTGTCTTGGATCCCTCGGCACCTATAGCTGAGGTGGTGAACACCCGACAAGTCTGTTGTGCTTTCCCAGCACCTTGTTTCTTCTTCTCCAGACAACTTGTGGCTTTATGCCCCGCCTTTCCACAATTGTAGCACAAACCCCATCCGGCCTTGCATGGTGCTCCCGGATGGTGACTCCCACATCTAGTACAAGCTTGATCATTCTGAGGCTGCTTCCCAAACTTCTTCCCTTGGGAGTTGTTGTTGTTGGGCCTCCTGAAAGAGCTTTCCCTCTTGAAAGGCGGACCTCTAGGTACAAAGCTCTTCCCTCGATTCTGTGGGAATGATCCTTTGTGACTCCCTTTCTCAGCGGTTTCCCTTTTTACACACTCTTCAGCAACCCTACACTTGTTTACCAACTCGGAGAAAGTCCTAATCTCCATTGGTCCCACTGAACTGAAAATATCGCTCCGGAGTCCTCCTTCATACTTAACACACTTCCATTCCTCATATTCCACCGGAGTCCCTTGGCACATACGAGAGAACCTAAACAGTTCTTCAAATTTGTCAATATACTCCGATACGGACATGGTACCTTGCTTCAGCTGTAGTAACTCAAGTTCCTTAGCGGTCCTAGCAGAAGTCGGAAAGTACTTCTTATAGAACTCCTCTTGGAAGACATTCCAGGTGATATAGTCATCACCCTGCTGCAGAAGACGTCGAATACCTTGCCACCAATGCGACGCTTCACCAGTGATCAAATAGGTAGCAAACTCGACACACTGTCCTTCAGATACCACTTGCGCTTGTAGTGCTCGCTCCATAGCCTGAAACCATATATCAGCCTCTGTCGGGCTAGTAGTTCCCTTAAACTTAGGCGGATTAACCTTCAAAAAGTTTGCCAGTGTCATCGGGCCCTGAACTCCACCTCCATCATTACCATGGTTGTTCATCTGTTGACCAAGAGTCTCAGCAGTGGCTTTCATAGCCGTAGCCATGTTCTCCAACGCAGTCATAAAGTTCAACGGGTCATTAGGGTTAATCTCTGGCGCACGAGCATTCGTACGACCCCTTACACGACCTCTACCACGTCCACGAGGCGCCATCTGGTTCCTATACACACCAACCAATCGATATTAAGTTGATCAGTCTCAAAATCGAAAGTCTAGTGCTTCAAAGTCCCAAATGCATGCTCATGAACGTTTATGCCAATTATATCAAGCAGATATACTAATAGCACATAACACACACACACAGAGAATGCACAGAAGCATAGTCAGTCCATCCCCCAGGCTCTACAGGAACGAACTGCTCTGATACCATAATGTAACACCCTACCATACAGAGTCTTATGCTTAAGTCATAATTCAGAGATGGCAAGGTATTACGACCTCAAAATAAAAATTTAGTACGTATAGTAGTATGAATGATTGATTATAACTAGGAGCCTTTGTAAGGAAAACCCCAAGGAAAACCCAAAGGGATACAAAATTGAGAACCTATTCTCCAAAATCTCCTATAAGAGGAGTCATCACAGTTTGTATTATTTAATGGAGATAAAAGTATCTAAGCAAAACATATAACCTAAAACATAGTCCCGAGAACAAAGGATCTTCACAAATCTAGAAGTCTCCAGCATGCCTCAGCGGGAAACCTCACGTCCTGCATCTGAAAACCACAAAATCCGCATGGGTGAGAACCAGAGGTCTCCAACATGGTAATAGCTTCCACATATAAAATACATAATAATAGAGGAAAGCCGAAGGCAATCCTAGAACTTCCTTCAGATAATATCAAAGCTTATAAAAAAGTTAAACCATAAAAGGGCTTCTGACTAAAGATTCTTCAGTCTAACTAATACTTTCCTTTCCAATTCATTCAGACCTCCCAACCACCAGCAGGAGTATAAAATATAGCAAACATAGTAATATTAGACAAGAGATATACAAATAGGAACAAATAAGGCATTTAGACAAATAGCAAGTAATATGCAGTCAAATAGGCAATCTCAATCAATTCACATAGTATGCATATGATGAATGCCTGTCCCTAATGGCTAATGATATCATCTGTCAGTTACCAAGCCAACCCGATATGTCTGGTAGCTAACCCGGACACAGTCTCTCTGTTGCGCATTATTATCATTAGAGGGTATCTGCGCCCTGTCGCCATTAGAGGGTATATGCGCCCTATCGCCATTAGAGGGTATCGGTGCCCTGTCACCCTTACAACCAGAGAGAAAACACAAGCATACTCGCTTATGACATAGGGTCAAAAGAGCTTCGAGTCTCAACCTGAAGCACGTGGTGGCTAGCCACTGCTTCCTTCCAGGGAAACTCTCATCTCCAACAGTGGAAGTGCAACATTCACAATTCATTCAATAGCATATATGCATTTATACTTAGCCATAATCATGGCTCCGCCGTAACACGACAATAATCTAGCCATCCGGCTCACGGTTAAATCCATAACCAGCCAATTCATTAACAATTACGGTCCTTCGGCCCATGGCATAACAAGCACTTCCACCACCATCCTCCGCATCTCACATAATCATCTTTGATCCTCATTGATCATTCATTTTTCCCTTGCTTCACTCGCAAGTTACCACATTCTCTAGCTCCTTTTTCTCATAGCTAGACATATCATAATGATTTAAGACATAAGTGGTGAGATCGGAGGCTTAGAAGTATGAGATTTGACTTTTAAAACTCGAAAATCAACTTTGGGATGAAAACAGGGCCCTGCGTACGCATACTCCACGCGCACGCGTGGATGGCCACAAAACTCATCAACGCGTATGCGTCATGCACGCTAACGCATGGATTGAAAAATACCCAAGCGACGCGCGCGCGTCAGCCACGCGTACGCGTGGGTGCTCTCGTGCCCCAGGCACAAAACTGGCACAACTCTGGCACAACTCTCTGGAAAATGGCTGGGCATTGGGTGCAGCACATCGGCGCGCCCGCGCACACCACGCGCACGCGTGGATGGCATTTTCTAAAAGAACGGCACGTACGCGCCAAATGCGCCTACGCGCGAGGGGTCATTCTGCTAAAAATTTTCTAAGTTAAAAGCTGCAGAATTCACAGATTCAAACCCCAATCTTCCAACGGACATAACTTTCTCATTTTAAACCGTTTTTCACCCGTTCTTCGAACGGCATGGACATCCCGAATCCAATTTCATTTCTAAACAGATTTGGCACAAAACAGAGATCCGTAGTCCAAGTTATGTCCCGTCAAAGTATGCCTAAAAACCATGTTTTTCATACAAAACCACAAAGTGCCATTTGCAAAACAAGCCATTTTCAACTCTTTTCAAAATCAATCAAAACATGCCAATTTCATCCCTTTTCTTTGAAATCAATCAAAATATATCAAATTCAACATCAAGCCTCCTTAACTCACACATTGACACATTACCACAATTTACAAAAGCACTATCCCATCATTTTAACCCACTTCACCCAAGTGGCTCAAACCCAAACACATTGACATATCATATACTCTTCCTCATGCAATTTTCAACAACACCAATTCCAATAAATCATCATTGTACACAATCAATATCATACTCACCATCAACATGGTTCTGCCCAAAATTCAACCATAATCAACCATCAAGCATATATCACAACATTCATCTTCCTCATACATCATACCATTAAGGCATCAATAATCATCATCACATATATGACCACATCATATATTTCAACCATTCACAACATCAACAAATCAATGCCTATCTTAGGGCCTCTAGCCTAAGTATTTCCTACCACATTACATATTAGATACGAGAAACCGAGATCATACCTTAGCCGATTTTCCAAGCTCAACCGGAGCACTTCCAAACCACTTTTTTTCAAGCTCTCAAGGCCTCAACACCTCCAAAAACAGATTTTTCACCACCAAATTCTTTCTCAAGCTTTTCAAAATCACCAATCAAGCTCCAATATTCACATATACACAACCTAAGCCACAATCATCACACCCATACACAACATCTCAAAACCCAAACATCATAGAACCACAAATTACACTAGGGTTGAGAATCTTACCACACCCATGGTCCAAGGAGACAAGATTAACCTTCTCCTTTAAGAGAGTTGGGTCCTATAACATGAAAGAGCCCAAAGTCTCAATATTTTTGCTCATGAACTCGAAATCAAGGCTAGAAATTCGAAGAGTAAAACGTGGCTTACCTCAAGATTAATTGTATGGGTTTTGTAGAGCTCTCCACGGTGAACGCGTGGCCACAAACGGTGCGGCAATCGGAGCTCTAGATCAAAAGTTATGGTGGTTTGAAGATCAAGTGAGAGATAGAAGTTGAGAGAGTGTTCTTCCCCCCTCCCTTCTAATTTTCAGCGTGAGTTTGAGTGTTGTGAGGAGAGAGAGTGCTGAAAACTAGGGTTTTGGTTTAGTTATATTGGGCCAATGGCCCACGTTGGGTCCGGTTGGTCCTTTTGGCCCGTTCGGTCCAATCTTGGTCCGAATTCTATAAAATTGGTACCGAAATTCTCGTCTCAATCTCCTCTATCACATTTAGCCATAAAAATCACATTTAGGGCTTTCTAGAATAAATTTTCATTTATGGGTTAATTAGCCGTTAATTAACTGGGTCTTACAGTGGATACATTACACAATTTCATGACAGTGAGAGATATTTTTGGAGCACAATGACCTACTTTCTTATGCCACATAGTATAGTCATTACATCTGGTGCTAAAAAAGCAAGGGTCTCAACTAGAATCTTTTTATAATTTAAATGTATTCTTAAGAACAGTAACATTTTGGAATTGATAAACTCCTTTTTTAGGTATTCTCTGTAGCAAAATTTCGTGAGTTTCATAACATTTTACATAATAAAAGTTAGCATGAAATTCAAAAAAACAATGATTATTAGTTGCAAATTTTTTTACACTAACAAAGTTTTGAGTCACCTCTTCAGGGGAATATGGAATAATTATTTGAGAACAAAATTTCTTTTATTTTTAAGAGACATGAGACAAGATTCACCAACATTAGTGATAATCATACTTGAGCCATTACCTAATAGAATCTTATCAGGACCATTGTATTCTGTCATAAGAGGATGTTGCTTGCATTTGAAGTAACATGGTGACTTGCACTTGTATCTGGGAATTAACTTGAATCTATCATTCTAGATTATGTAGTTAAATAGGCACGAGGATTATAGAATGAGGAAGGGGTGGGAGTGAAGGTGATTGAGAAGTGGTTGAGCTCAGAGAAGAATCTTGAAAAGAATTATCAAATAGATGAAAATAAGAGAGAGCAATGTGCCCAATTTATCCATAGCTTGGCATTGTGGATGAGTGTTTTGATTTGAAGGGCAATCTCCACGGTTGAATCTTCCAGAGCACCCTCTTCTTCCTCCAAAATTTGCATGAAAATTAGCTCTGTCATATAAAGATGCTTGAGTATAATAGCTTGAACTAATGGCCCAATTTCAGATTTTCTGGTTCTGTCAAGCATATCTTTATGGCTAAAAAGAAGTGCCTCAGCTTCAAGAAAATTATGCCAGATTATTCCATGATTTGAGGAAGATACATGGCATAATCCTCAGAAAGTCCAGCACAAATTGTAGATATATGATCTTTCAAGAAAAGAATATGGCCAATGTTGGCCATATCATCAATAACCCTTCTTATCTTTTGAAGATACTCACTACAAGAAAAACGCTGAGTACCGTCAAATTTATCTCAGATTTAGTGTCGCAGAGTAGCGGTAAATTTACCGTAGGTAACGCCATCGAATTCGTAAGGTTATATAATTATCAGTGGATTTAAGTTTCTGACAGTAAATTCGCCGGTAATATTTAGAGGAAAACAAAAATATAGTGCCGCATCTTTTAGCGTCAGATTTACCATCGGAAAAATTCAACGATAAATTAACTTAGTGACACAATGCGTTTTGGTAACCCGCAATGGTTTACCATCAAATTTTACCGACGATAAATCCAACGGTAACCGAGACGTAAATCAAAAGCGTGAACCCTCTTTTCCTCATTCAGATTTCACTCACTCTCTCACTTCTTCCACTCTTCCCATCACCATCATCTACCACCGCCGATAGCACTACCATCACAACACCCCTCTCTGTTGCCATCAACTCACCGCTGACCTCTCTTCCTCTTCTTTTCCCCTCTTTTCCTTTCTCCTCGTAGAACAACACCACTCTTCCTCTTCTCTCATTGCCATTTTACCCTTTCTCTTCTCCTTTCTCGAAACCACTGCACCATAGAGCCACCGTCATCGCGCTGCCACTGCCTAGTTTCATTGCGAGTCTAGCCTTCAGTGCAGTCACTGCTCACCTTATCCCAGTCTCCCGGTGAGTTCCCCATCGTTCATCACCATTGCAACACCTCTCTTCCCTCTCCTGTATTTCATATGTTGTCGTACATCATAGGTTTTTATTAAACTCTATTTTTCAAATTCTATTTAGTTAGTATTGGTTCATTAGTTTTAGTTAGTTTAGTTAGATTTAATTTTCTATTTTAGTAGATTTTAGGTTGTTAAGATAGGTTAGGTGTAAATTACTTGGTTCTGAGATTGCTGAAAGTGGTTGGATTGTCTGATTATGTTGATTCACTGTGTTATGACTGATTTCGCTGAAATCTTGCTATTGCAATTGCTGGATTCTGCTTGATTGCTGCTTGTTGCGTTAACTGTTGTTGGTGTGCTTGTTGATTTAGAATTAGGATTGTATATTGATGCTTGGTATTGATTTTTGCATGTTTGATACTTTGGCATGGCAAGTGTTCAATAATATGCCTCAAAAAGTTGTAGATGAAAATTTGGTTCAATCTTTAAAAATCAATGCTTTTCTTTTACATGATTAGTGTTATTATGCATTGATATAATGGATTGCTCAAGATGTATTTCTCATTAATTGAGTTTTGAGTATATGTGTTATGTACAATTGTCCTGATGATACTTGAAAATTGAATTTCAATCACAACAATACATACTCTAAAACTCTTCTTTTGCATAATCCACCACATTACATCAATTCTTGATTTACCTAAGTGATTGTTGAGCTTTTTGTTGCTTGTTTTCTTATTTTTAATGCGCAAATATTTTGAAATAATCTTAGTTATAAGAATTACATTGGTATTATTATAATTTATTGTTGATTTGTTGATGCGAGCCAATGGTCGGTCTAGAAATTTTCACAAGAATATGATCACGTCGAAGTATAGTTCTAGACCAACAATTGACTTTCAATCAAAGTTTAATTTGTTTATCATGAATACAAACCAATAAAAACCAAGAGTATTAGATATTGGGTCATCTCTCAAAGAAATTATAGTGAGGTATGCATGTTATCAGTTATGAGAATCAGGGGGTTTGCAGATAAGCGGATGAGAAGTTAAATGACAAGAAAGTAAAGCAATCAACTAAAGATAATAAATACTAAAGAGATATTTCTGGCAAGAATTGAGAATTGAGGTTTTCTATCCTAGTCATTAATCATATCATAACAATTACCAAGAGTTAATCCTACTTCATCATCCCCAACATCAAGAGATAATCAAACAGGCCTAGTTAATCCCAATCCATAAGTAGCTAGTGCGGATTTTAAAATCTCAAACTAACTTCCGTCAAGTGCACCGAGTCGTACCAAGTAATACCTCAGATGAGTGAGTTTGGGTCGATCCACGAAGACTAATGGACTGTGTAACAACTGAATGATTCACTTAGTCAGACAAGGAGAAAATGGTATTTTGGGGTTCAAAATGCATCAAATAGTAAATTAGGGATTTGGAAAGCAAACAGTAGATTTGGTGTGGGATGTATGTGAGAGAATAGTTAAGGTTTCAGAGATGTTTATTTTTTGGATTAAGATTTCTTACTAACTATTTTAATCATGTACGATTCAATTCATGGAAAACTGTAATTGACTAAAACCTAATTCCTTAGTGATTTAGTCTTCTCTAACCTAATCAACCACCAATTCCTTGGTCATTTAATAGTAAATTAGGGATTTGGAAAGCAAACAGTAGATTTGGTGTGGGATGTATGTGAGAGAATAGTTAAGGTTTCAGAGATGTTTATTTTTTGGATTAAGATTTCTTACTAACTATTTTAATCATGCACGATTCAATTCATGGAAAACTGTAATTGACTAAAGCCTAATTCCTTAGTGATTTAGTCTTCTCTAACCTAATCAACCACCAATTCCTTGGTCATTTAATATAGATTAGAGGGTTAGGTTCAATTCTAGTTTATTAGCCATAAAAACCCTAATTACCCAAATATAAGAGGATTATATGTCATGTATCCCGTTAAGTCTAGGCAATTGGTGATTTATGAAGAAATTAATTTCAAGCTACTATTCAAGTGAGATAACTTTTTCAAGAATCAACAAGAATTCATGTAGAATAAGAGTTATTTTCCAATACACTCAAATTCATAATATGAAGAACGAAAGTAATCCTTGAATTTAAATCAATATATTAATTAAAATAGAGTGACAATAGTTTTAATCCATAGAATAAATAGAACTCCTAACCTTAATAAGGAGGTTTAGTTGCTCATGCCTCAAAGAGAAAACTAGGGTTCAAAAGTGTGTGAAAACTGGAATGAGGTAGAAGAGAAGAGAAGAGAGCCCGAATGGCTAAATCTTTTCCCTTTTATCTCTAACCTAATTTGATTTGAAAATAAAATAAAATACTAATTACTAAAGCCCAAAAGATTGTGTTTAGGAATAGAATTAACCAAAACAAAATAAAATATAATAAAAAATAACCCAAACCTAACTAATGAAGCCTTGTCATAAAAGTGGATCCGCGCTATTGGTGCTAAACACAGTAAGGTTGGTATTCGGTTTTGTCTTCCTGACGCTAAATGCCAGAGCTGGCGTTTAGTACCCTACGAGGCAGTGAGTCACGAAGCACCTGGCGCTAAACGCCCAGGTCCGCGTTTAGCACCGCTCGAACAGAATCAAATGGTGAAGTTTCGGTTGTCCTGGTGCTAAACACCAGGTTCGGCGTTTAGTGCTGCCTTCATATAATGATTGCACACGTTATGAGACACGCGCCAGCTCAGCAGATTCAAAATTCTTCTCTTTTCTTGCACACAAACTCTGCCAAACCAATCCAAACTTCACTTGAAATAATTAAAACAATAGAGCGACTCAAAGTAGCATCCAAACAAGCTTCAAACATTAAAATCTCAATAAAACTCAATAAATTCATATCTAAAATAGTAAGAAAATAAAGAAAAGATGCTCACGCATCAGTAGCATAAATGGAAACAAGATTAACTAACAACTCTAGATTACCAATCCAAGTTGGATATTAATGACTCAAGATTACCTCACTTCTCTTTCCAAACCAAGAATGCAAAAGTCTACTCTAAAACTAAGAGAGACATTTTATCAAATACTTAGTGTGCATAAAAGAAAAAGCATAGTAAATTGCATGAATTAATAAAAACTATAACCAGTGACGGACCCATAAAATTTTAGAAGTGGGGGCAAAAATATATACATTAAAATAAATTTTGTTGAACATTATTAATTATATAAATATATAAAAATTAAAAAATATAGTAAAC
>NC_029773.3:14687053-14703096 GCF_000817695.3 Arachis duranensis | reverse complement strand
AATAAAAATTTAATTTACAATCTTTTTAATTTTTTTAAATAATTAAATTTATTATATATTTTTTAATTTAATTTTGATATAATATTAGATAAAAGATTTTATTCATCTGTTTAATTATGTATTGTAATTAAAATATTTTGTCATTACTATTTCTAAAAGTAAAAAATATATTTTAAATTAGTAAATTAATCAATTCATTTTAAAATTTTATATACAATATAGGTACATATAATAGAACAAAAGATAAAAAAAAGTAATAAGGATGAATAAATTGAGAATAAAATAAAATATATAAAATCATGAAAAGAATAAAATATTAGATTAATAGTTAAACTATAATTGTTTGAATTAAAATTTATAATTGAAAAAAGCAAAAAGAGAAACAATAAAATTGGAAGATACATAGAATTATAGAGAGCTATATAAAAAAATATAAAGAATTTGAAATTTATCTTTTGATGAAGAGAAGATGACTGGTTGACTACTAGATAAGGAATAAAAAAATAAGGTTGAAAATATAAAAATAAGAAGAGGGTTTAAGAGAATAAAGGAGTGACGGCATAAAAATTAAATTTAATTAAGTTAAATAATAGTTAAAATAATAAAAAAATAAAAAAATAAAATTAAAGTTTTAGCCAGTTGAATTTAATTTATTTGTAATGGAGTCATTTAAAATTTAAAATAAAAATATATTATAAATAAATATTTTTTTAAAAAAGAAAAAAATAAAAACCCAGTGGGGGCAAGTGACCCCTTATTATTCTTACTGAGTCCGTGCCTGACTATAACTACCAATTGCAAGAAAATAATAACAATAACTAAGGCAAATATCAAAGAAACATAAAACATCAAATTGCATTAAAAAAGAATCAAAATTAACAAGAGTATTCATCAACTAAAAAGCGGTACAAATGAGAAATTAACAAGAAAAACTAAGAGAATTAAGGCAATGGAACAAGGAAAAGTAAAGGAAACTAAATTAAAACAAGTATCAAAACCTAAATCTAAGAGGAATCTAGACTAAAAATCCTAAATTCTAGAGAGAAGAGGGAGCCTCTCTTTCTAGAAAATTACCCTAAAATATGTTTCTAAACTACTCCAATTGCTCCCCTTCATCCTTCTTGAATTTGGCTTCAAATAGCTTCAGAAATGAGTTGGATTGAGCTTAGAAAGCCCTGAAATCGCAACCCATGTGTTGCATTAAATGAACTCACGTGCTTGCAGTCGTGCGTACGCACGACTGACCATGCGTACGTATGGTTACGCGAACTTCAAAACGTGCGTAAACATGCACAACCGTGTGTATGCACAACCCTGAAGAGCTCCAAACTCTATTTCTTCATGAATTCTCCATTTTTGTATGTTTTTTCCTTACTTCTTCAATCCATACTTGCCTTGTACGCCTAAAATCACTCAACAAACACATTAAGGCATCAAATGGAATTAAAGTGAATAAAATTTAGCAATTTAATGGCCTAAAAAGCATGCTTTTACTTTTAGGAACAATTTAGGAGGAATTCATAAAATCATGCTAATTCCATGAATAAATGTAGGAAAAGTTGATGAAACCCACTCAATTCAACACAAGATAAACGATAAAATTGTGGTTTATCATTTGTTGTTCTTAATTTCTATTAATTTCTATTTATCATTTGAATGACTAAAAGTGTGTCATGTTTCCTAATTATTGAATTAATAAAAGTGTCTGATTATTGATTCTAGTTTAGTGGATTTAGGATTATAGGTTTGAATGGCTGAAAGTGTTTCATGTTTCATTATTGAATTGCTGAAAATGCTTGATTAATGATTCTTGTAACACCCTCACTACCAGAATGTCACGCTTTCGGCTGCGCTACTCTGATAGCAAGAAGTATTATGACTACTTTATATACTAAATATTAAAATAGGAGCCTGTGACTCGAAACTGTATTGCTGATTCCTTTGAAAACCGGAAATACATACTTTATCTTAAGAAAAGCACAAGCAGGCATAAATTCATGGACTATGCTCCTTACATAATATCTCATAATATAATACACATATAAAACATACAACTCCTATCCCTCTTATAAAACTGTGATAACAAAGGCGAGGGAAAAAATAATCTAATTAATACAACATATAAATCAAACGCAGCATAACTCCTCATAATGCTTCGTCCGGTTCCTGAAAAGATAAAGCTGTAGGGGGTGAGAACCTAACCACATGGTCTCACCACGGAGTTTCAAAGTTGTCATAAAAAAGATATTTAATAAGAAAACCGTTTTCAAGCTCAGTGATTATCATTGCCTTATGAATCTTTAAAAACCAATAGGTAATTGTTCAAAACCTTTTAAAAAAATAATGTTTAATCTTTTAGAAATCCAAACATTTCCTTTCTTATAAGAAAAACCCAATCAGAAACCAACCACGCAATCAAACAACACAATCATTAATTCAACACCAAAGTTCATTCTGAAATGTAGCATGCCAGGACAAACACAAGCAAGACAAACAAGGAAAGCACATGTTTAGGTAGCAGTTACAGCAAATAGTTCAAGTAGCAGTTAAGAACAGTTTAGCAATTAGGCAAACCAAAACAAGATCAAACCCAAGCAAAGCATACAAATGCATATGATGCATGCCTGTCCTATGGCTGATGAGGCTCATCTGTCGGTTATCCAGCCAACCCGACAAGTCTGAATTGTACTTAGACTGTACCCCGACGTGCATCCCCAAGAGTCTATGCATAGCTTTTTCTCAAATAATCAATATTGCTCAATGGGGGTAACATTCCCGAGAATTTATATAGTGTCCGGTCACACTTACATCGTAGGGTCAACAGAGTATCGAGTTTTCAACCTGGTACACGTGCTGGCAAGCCACGTCACTTAATCCAGGGAATCTAATATCTCAGATAATTCAATTTCATAAGCCATATAAATAATCCATTCAACATTCTTCAATGTCTAAGTCATTCTCAACATCATTATCATTCATCAATCCATATCTCATTTCCAATTTCCAACTTCATTCAAAATCATATTTCAAAGAAAATCCCCATCATCCTTCTTTCCATTCCATCCATTAACAAATCCCCATTCAAACCATAATCCATTCTCTGATAAATAAATCAATCTTAAAAACATATAATGTTTAAGAAAAAATCTTTTTAATTAAATACTCCAAATAAAACTTCTAATTTTATAAAATTTCGGCAACATCTCCTCTAAAACTCGGACACTGCCACCCTTTCCGGGTCCCAACAAAACCATTTCTCAAACTCCTTTCAACTCAATTTCAAAATCAGAACAATTTCAATATCTCAAACCATTTTTAATTTAAATTCATTTTTCTACAAATCAAGCTCATTTCCAATATTATAACCCTTTCTAAATTCCAATTTATTTCCAACAAAGTCAACCAACATTTTCTCAAACACTTTCCAACATTTTCAAACCCAAGTTATTCACAAATCTCAAATCATTTTCCGAAGTCAAACTAAATCTAACATCAAATCACTTTTCAATTCTCAAATCATACTTAGTAAACATTCGAATTAGATTTCCAAATTAATCTTTCATTCACTACTTCAATAATCAACTCAATATTCAGAACTAGCCACAGGCAAGTAAGCAATCATATTCATTCAAGGCAGTTTAGTTCAACTCATAAGACTCCATAATCACCAAAAATATTTACTCGCCTAAATATCAATTTATAACAACCCTTAAGAACTAAAATAAGTTTTAATAAAAACGCCCCTACCTCAAAGTCGAAACTCGCAAAACCAAAACGCGTCAAAAACCCCTTTTTTCTCGGCCAGCAACAGCAGCAACCGTAACCTCAGCTTTATCCACTTTCGCAACAACCGAAACAGCTTGAATTGTAACATACAATAACCGGAACTCGATCCTAAGGCATTCATGTCGCAGGAATCTTAGTAACATATAACAGAATAGTGACTAACAGAGTTCGGAACAAGGGACAGCTTACCGGACTTATGATTAACCGAGAACACGGAGCAGCAACAACTCCAGTGATGATGCAGCAGCTTGATGTTGCAGGCAACAACCATTGAATTCAGCATGCAAGACTCAGACTTTGACCCTACATTACCAACGTTTCAAAACCTTCAATAACTCATAACAGAATTCCGATTTTCAAAGATTCCAGCATGAAACGCTTACCGAGAAGATGGGGTTCCACCGGTGGTTACCGGCGGTCAGAATGGCAACGCGAAGCTTCATTGGCGACAAGGCAGCAACGAACGGCGGCACAACAGCCACCCAAACGCGACGATGGCAAGCCCAGCCACTCGATGACCACGGCAACACAGTGACGCTCCCTTTCGCGCCTCTTCTCCCTCCTCCGTTCGCGACTCCAATGGCGACGGCAAGGACAGGTTCGTTGACAGAGATCCGACGAAGCTGGCAGCAACGGGCTTCCTCCATACTTGCGAGCACGACAGCGGCAATGGGGTTGACGGGCTTTCTTTCGACGCTGCTCTCTGCCTCAATTCTGGCGAGCGCAACGATGATGACGACCAGACGCAAGGACCCTCCCAGCGGCGGCTCTGGTCCAGCGGCACCTCCCCTGGATCTCCCTCTCTCTTCCGTTCAGCTCTCTCTCTCTCTCTCTCTCTCTCTCTCTCTCTCTCTCCCCCTCTTCTCCGATCAGCTTCCCCCTTTCTCTCTTCCCTTTCTTTCCTTATTTCTTTCCTTTCTTTCCTTTTGATTTTCTTTCTTTTTTTGTTCTGTTTGCGTTTTTAGAATAGGAGAAAAGGAAAGGGTAATGGCGGCTGGGTAGAAAAGGGAAAAAGAAAATATTAATGCTAGGGTTTGTTGTATAAAAAATTAGGATTTGTATAAAATAAAAATATTAATAAGATAATAGGGTTAAGTAATAATTCAAATATAAATTTATTGTCTTTAAAATACCATTTTATTATCAACTTGAGAGTTGTTTTTGAATAAATACCAATTCAACGAAAATTGATGGTAATTAGATTAATTCTCTTTCATTTATAAAATAAGGTTAAAAATCTATATATTAAAATTAAGGCATATAAATTACTCATTATTTTTCAAATATAAAAATTCTAAATAATAACTAAGAGTTTACTAAATTTTTATATAAAAATATCTAAAATGTAGTCTTAAATAAATATAATACATCATAATAATTTATTAATAACTTTTAAAAATTTAGGGATCTTACAATTCTAGTTTAGTGAATTTAATGGATTTATGGACGTTGATTCAACCATATGGCATGTTATTCATTGATTGTTGATGTTTGGTGCTATTTAAGTTAATTGTTGATGGATAGAGTTTGTGGCACATTCCAGTTATAAATGAAACTTTGCCAAAATTTCTATGAAAGTCTCTATATATTGTTATGGTTATTTGCTTTTGAAGTTTTAATTTATATTGCCATATTGGTTTATTTGTGAATTGTTGACAGGTTTGCACCGAACAACGCATGTACTCAGGAGATGACCAATGTCATCAAGCTGATATACGACCATCCTTGGCCCAGGTACAAAAAGATCCGCTCTAATACTAGAGAGCGATGGTTTCAGAATTGGGCGTTAATTTTTTTTGTTTCAAATATTTTTACCTAGTTTATATCTTCTATTTTGATTAACAAATTCTAAAGTTTCTTTGTGCAGCTGCACTTTATATGGGCCGCTGAGCACGATGCCTTCATTAGGAAGATATATCACCATCAAATGAGTCGGCGCCTACAATAGATGTTGGAAGATGTTCGTGAGGGGCGGGACCACCTAATGACCTGGCTCTGACCGGAAATAAAGAAGGCTCTGTTAGTTCACTGGGAGACCGATGATGGGTTCAGGCAATGATATCTCACCAACAGAACTAATAGGGCATCGGTCAAGTCATCCAAGTATACTGACGGCTCAGCAACCTTCATGAAGACTAAGGCTAGACTAGTATATAATTTTTTTAATTTGTTATTAACTTAGTTATATTCTTTTCCATATCATTATTAGGCATCCTAATCATATTGTTTCAATGCAACCTGCATAGTCGAAGTCGTTGGATCGCAAGGTGATATTGGCGAAGACGTTCAAGTACACCCATACGTTGAAGGAGAACAAAGTGAGATTTGCTTATCAGCAATCTCAGGATTATTATGTGAGTAAATATACATCTGATATTCTGATATAAAATTTAGAGATTAACTGTATAACTATCGTACTAATCACAATAACATGTGTTACACAGGAGTACTACAAGCAAAGACTAGAGGCCGCGACTCAACTATCTTAGCAAAGTGGGGAGGACACCAACTTAGCAATCACCAGCAGGCTCAAGAGCTGAACAATCATCAGGATAGCTTTCAAAAGATCCTTACATGCGTGATGGGTACGAATGACCTCAGGCTAGAATGGAAGGATCAGCTGGAGCGGCTTTAACGGATGGAGGCTCAGATGGAGGTTTACTAGGCTCAGATGCGTGCCACTGGCATCATCCCTGCTGGTGGCAGCAGTCGTACTGGTGACACACCAAGGTTCTGAAAACCGGACCGGACTGGCCTGTCGAACCAGTTCAACCAGGAACCGGCAATGCAAGCGGTCCGATCCTTCCCTTATAACTGCTCTCAAGAAAACTGCCAGAAAATCGTCGAATCGGCCAAGAACCGGTCAGTTAGGCCGGACCGGTAACCGACCGGTTAATAGAAAACGACGTCGTTTTTGAATTGATAAAAAAAAGAAATGGATCATCCACGCGTGACCAAACCTATCCCCCCTCTCCTCTTTCCCCAATCATTCATTCATTCATGTACTAGAGAACAGAGAACTCTGATCGAAGAAACCCTAGCCGCCTAGCCCTCCATCGTCACCGGCCAACCCAGGTCCTCAGCACCGCCGGCGTCCCAAGTCCCCAGCACCGCCGCTTCTTCCTCTTCCCCGTGTTCGGAACCCAGTAACTTGACAGGTCCTCTTCGGCTCTTCATCTTTGCTGGCTTCTCGGCACGGACCCAGGTTAGTGGCTTCTCATCTTCATCTTCACTGAATGTTTGGTCTTCTTTTTTAATTTTTTGGTTCTTCTTCTTCTTCACTGAACCCTAGTCTACTTCGGTCTTGGTTTTAACTGTTTCAAGTTTAGTTCTAAAGGTTGGTTCTTCAATTCTTCTTTTGGTTCTGTCTTGTATTTGCCTGTTGCTAATGGTGGAAATTTTACAAATTTGCAAATTTTTATGTATGGTTTTGATTGTATGGTTCTGATGGCAGTTGCTGATAGTGTTTTATTGGTTTTGATGGCAGTTACTAATAGTGTTTTACCAATTTTGATGGCAGTTGCTGATAGTATTTTACTGGTTCTGATGGCTCCTAATTTGTTTGTTGCAATATTGTTGAATGCTGTAGGAAAAATTTAGATATGGTCTTGTTGAGGATTTTCTTATTTTTCATTGTGATTAGTGACTTGTTAAGCTAATGTTGTTGTTATGCTGCTATTTTTTTATGGCACTGTGATTGTGTGATATTTAGAAGATGGAAGAACAAGAAAAAGGATGCCAAAATAGAGAGGGTGAGCTCTATTATTGATGATTTTGAAAGAGGAGCAGGACTAAGAAGATTCTCTTATAAAGAGATTGTCTTTGCTATCAATGATTTTTACCCAAACAGGAGGTTAGGCCAAGGTGGATTTGAAGCAGTGTATAAAGGCTACTTTGCTGATCTAGATTTGGTTGTTGCTGTTAAGAAGATATCAAGTGGATCAAGACAAGGGAAAAGAGAGTATGTAACTGAAGTCAATGTCATCAGCAGGTTAAGGCATCAGAATCTTGTGCAACTCATAGGTTGGTGCCATGATCAAGGTGAGTTCCTTCTTGTTTATGAATATATGCCAAATGGTAGTCTTCATGAAGAATAGGAACAATGTGCTGTTCAGAGAGATATCAAACCAAGCAATGTGATGTTGGATTCTAGTTTTGAATTTGAAATTTGTGATTAATGACTTATTAAGATGCTATTGTTGTTATGCTGCTATTTTGCTAAGGCAGTGTTGTTGTTATGCTGCTGTTTTGTAATGGTTGTTACTGAATGCTAAAAATGGAAATAAAATCAAATGCTGGTTGTTGTTGAATGAGTAAGGTAGCTACCTGCCAATGCCATATATAAATAAATTGGTGAATGATGATGATGGTAGTGGAAGGAGAGTCAAAGTATATAGGTAGTTGGTGATATGTTATGCTTTCTTATTCAATGATTACTTGTTATGTTGATACCTCAACTTGGAAACAACACTAGATCCCGATTATGGCTTGCTCAGTGAAGAACGGAAGATTGATGGTTTAGAAGTTATAATAAATTCTCGTTGCAAGTATAGTTTCTAAACCAAGCAATCAACCTTTCTTACAAACTTTTGGTTGTCACAAGTAACAAACACAATATAATTTATAAACCGAAGTATTCAAATCTCGGGTCGTCTTCTCAAGGAATGGCAGGGAAGTATGATTTATTATTGGTTATGAAAAACAGTATTTTGGGTTTTGAAAAGGGTTTTGAATAAGAGGAAATAAATTATAGGAATTAATAAATTAATAACTAAGAAAAGCTCTTGGCAAAGTATGAAAACTGGGAGTCCTATCCTAATTATCCTTATCAATGGTGATGAGAATTATATTTTTGCTACCACTAAGTCAACCTCTAACTATGAAGGTAAATTAAGTGGACAAATCAATTTAACACCTAAAGTCCTAGTCAACTCCTGAGGAAAGACTAGAGTTATAGGGATCTAAATTAATCATCAAGAATAATAATTATCAATCACGATGAGTTTGATAACCCAAGAGTTACCAATTAATCAACCAAAGCCAATAGTAAATAATCTAAATTGAAAATAAGGAAAAGCAATCATGAGTCTGAAATACCTCAAATTATATTTAAATAAAGATGTCAATTCTAACATGGACAAGTTCATAAATCAAATTGGAAAGACAAATAAAAAGGACATTGAACCTGTGATGAAGAGATAATCCCAATAAGATAAATCCTAATCCTAATCCTAAGAGAGAGGGGAGAACCTCTCTCTCTAAAAACTACATCTAAATCCTAAAACTATGTATGAATCCAGTATTTAGTCTCTAATATCCATATGCTCATGAATGGATGAATTCCTCTATTTATAATCCTTCAATCTGTGTTCTCTGGGCCAAAAGGGGCCCAGAAATCGCTGAGGACGACTTCTACAAATTCTGCAGATCGTGCATGTCACGCGTCCGCGTGGGTCACGCGGTCACGTCATCTGGAGTGTTGCTTTTCCATGCGGTTGCGTCAGTCATGCACCCGCATCAGTTGTGTTTCGCAGGTCACGCGTTTGCCTCATCCATGCGCTCGCGTCGATTCTCTTTTGAGCAAACTACACGTTCGCGTCGTCCATGCGGACGCGTCACTGCCAGTTTCTTCCAAGGACTCTAATTTGTGCTTTCCTTTCATTTTTGTATATTTCCTTTCCATCCTTTAAGTCATTCTTGCCCTATAAAACCTGAAAGTACTCAACACACAAATCACGGCATCGAATGGTAATAAAGGATAATTAAATTTGGTAATTTTAAAGCATAGGAAACATGTTTTCTCATATATCGAATTCCAAGGAAGAAATTGTAAAATCATGCAAATTCATATGAATAAGTAGGTGAAGAATTGATAAATCATTCAATTTAAGTACAAGATTTATCATGAAATAGTGGTTCATCACTCAGCAAGAAGAATCTGTTGCTAAGAGATCTCTCTTACAACAGATGAATGCAACGCTGCCTAAGATTAAACCAAAAAGGTCATCTTGCAAGGTTCAGGTTCATGTTCAGTTAGCATAATACCACATAATGATCAACATTTTCTAACTGAACTAGCTCAACATTCTTTTGAAATTGATAATCATTTGTCTCCTGACATTTCTAAATTAGAATCTGAGGTGTTAAGTGATCCTGTTAACCCTCAAAGTCAAAATTTAATATTTAGATATTTTTTTACTATTTAACTTTTGAGTTTGTATTTTGATAAAATCATATGAATTTGATTGATGATTTTTTGTATAGTATTTTAAATTTGGAAGATATTTTAGGATGTTTATTTATAATTTATTTATTATTTATTTATTATTTTATTCTAAAACGGTTTTTCCGGTTGAACCACTGGTTGGACCGATTAGACCAATAAACCAGTGAACCAGTGACTAGAGTGGTTTGATGACCGGTCCGATTTTCAAAACCTTGTGACACACAGATATCACCACCTTCTGCGCCACCTCATCAGGGCCACGGGAATGACGATGACGATGACGATGAGGACTCCCTAGATCTTTAGTGATTAGTGCTTCGTTTTATTATTTCATTGTATTTATTTGATTCACTTGAGTTTTAATTTATTTGAACATTTGATAATTTGTTTTAAATAATAGGTTTCTATTATTTATAAATTGACCATTAATTATGTAACAAATTAATTTAAATAAAAAAATTATAATTGACCATTTATTTTATATATTTTTTTAAAATTGACATTATCGTCGGATTTATCGAGGAAATAATCCGACGGTAATAGTACGAAAAACAACATATTGTAGTGCTAATATTACCATAAAAAAATTCGCCAGTAACCAAACATTTTTTCGAGCAGGTAATCCGTTGCAGAATCCAACGATAATTATCGTCGGACGAAAAAATTCGATAAATATTTACCGACAAGTCTTATACCGTCCAATTTTTTCCGATGATGAATCCAATAGTAACTTAATTACCGTCAAATTTTGTTTGCTTTTCCCATAAAAAATTCGACAATACTCAATATTTTCTTGTAATGACTCAGTAGTGGCGGAATCATATTTTTGATAGACTTTAATTGAGATTTCAATTATTGTACATTGATTCTTGAAATTGTGGAGAAATAATCATTGATAGTTTTCAAATTTGGTAAGCAAAATGGCATTTAAGCATCTATTCTTGAATGATGAATCCAGAGAAGTGAGTAACCAAATCATCAAGTAATGCTCCTTGATTTTCTAGGCTTTGTATTCTCAAATTTAGTGTCTGCAAGTCTATTTGCATCCGTGGCAAATTGTTGAGGAATTTTCTCCTTGATGAGATGATCACCAAGGTCGTTTAAATTAATTACATGTAAAGCTAGTTGTCTCCATGTTTTGAATGAATCGTCATTCAATTTATCAAGAACTGGTGTAGGAAAAGAAGAATTTGTGGATTGAGAAGGTATTACTGCAGCCATGGATCACAAAATCTTAGCTCTATGATATCATGAACGAATTTGTGCAATTGTTGAAAAAATGCAATAGCATTTGAACTCAGAAAAAATACGGATCAGAGGAGAGAAGAAGAGAACAATGATGAACTTTGAATTGTATTATTATGAATCGAGTAATCAGGCTACTACATTCTTATTTGAACTGCTCTATATAGAAAGTGCCTAATTGATATTTAACTGGTTCTATTATAGCAGTAACAAATTACCAACAAAAAAAAAAGTCGTTAAATACTGTTAGATTTATAGCGGATTTATCAAAAAATTTGTTGGTGATCTATTTACTATTTGATTTAATGTCAGATTAAATTAGACAATAAAAATTTTGTCGGTAATTATTTATCGACATATTTAGTGGTAGATATAATTAAATTTTAAAAAATAAAATTTAAATTTATTATCAAATTTATCTCATGTTAAATCTAACGATAATATATTATTTATTAATAATTATCGACAAATTTAACTGATGGTAAATTCTATAATGAACTTTTGTTTTTTAATTTTTGAATGGCTATACATAATTTACATCATCATCAATATTTCAAGAATTAATAGTCAAATATTAATTAATGAATATCTAAGGATATTTTTAATCAAACATATACAACTATAATCTGAAATAACAAATATATAAAAAAAAGTCAAATAGATAAACTACTAATATTATCAAATAAAGCAAAACTATACCCTAACAATTGTCATTGTCGTCGTCTCCCTGGTCTTACTGAATCGGCAATCTAAATGGTGGTATTGTTTCCTGTGCTGGTACTTGTCTTATCATGAGAGAGAACCCTAATTCACTATATGAAGAATGTTTTTTAACCCTATAAGATATTGTGTGGGTTCATAAACATAATGCACTATATTTATTATAAAATAATATATATATAAATTTTGTAAATTTTTTAAGTAATCGATATAATTAGAGATAAATTTGATAGTATTTATTTCATGATTATTATTACAATATGATCTTAGAGATTTTTAAGTAATCGATATAATTAGATAAATTTGATATCATTTTTATTTTTTTACAAACTAAATATGTCTTTTGAACAATTTTATCAGAAATTTGGCAGAGTTTTTTCTTAATCAAGAGACTTTTACCAAAAAAATTGATCAATTTTCACATAGAAAAAAATTGTAAGCATAAATTAAAACAAATACGCATCAAATCCTAACTGTTTTAGTGCACATCCTCTTATTATTCTGTATTTTTAATAAATAAATATTTTGAGAAGGCAACATTTTTTCACTTCTATCCTAAAATTCTATCTTAAGAAGAGTAAGTTCGGCATAAAATTTTACTAATTTAACATGTTGATGTAGAAAATCAACTTTAATACTGCACGAACAACCCACATATATTATCAGGACGAACAACCTATGATTAAAGTTACATGATATTCAAACAAACAAAAAAATCATAAAAGAGAAATAAAGTTAGTAAAATATAAAAAATAATAAAAGAATTAATAACATTTGTAAAAATACACTTATACACTAATTTGAAAATCCTAATTAATTCTAAATTTACTTAATTTATCTAAGTTCAACTCTAAATTACTCTAACTTTAACTATAAACAAAATTCTAAACTAATTTATCCAACTAATTATTCTAACTTACACTCTGTCTAATTTAATATTATTTAATTTCTAATTATACTAAATTAATATAACAAACCCTAATCACACACTTTATTAAACAATTTAATCAAGAATTTAATAAAAAAAATAAAATTCTAAACAAATAAAAAAATTCAACTCTATATTACTCTAACTTCAACTTTAAGTAAACTCTAAATTAATTTATCCAACTAATTACTATAAATTACACCCTATGTAACCTAACCTAATTTAATTTCTAATTATAATAATTAAATTAATGTAACAAATCCTAATCACATATTTCGTTAACAAAATTTAATCAAGGATTTAATAAAATACTTAATAAAATTTTAAATAAATAAAAATTTTTAAAAAAAATATAGAAAAATTATTTGTAATGGTGACTACAGGATGGTGAGAGCTTAGCGGTAATAGGAGGTAACAATAAAATCTATGGTGGTGAAGCTAGAATTTAGTAAATTTTAGGTGTAATATAACAAACAACTAAAAAAAAAAAAAACAACCTTAACTTTGGTGACAGCTGTAACGGTAATGACAGTGACAACCTCTGACGGGAAGGACACCAACAACGACGATGGAGACTTTATATGAAGACTCCAACAACAACAACAATGACGATGGCTAATCTACGATGACGATGGGACTAAGCGGCAGAGACAATAGTTCGGGTGGTGGCGTAGGAACCTTTTTCAATGGAGGAGAAGGAGAGAGACGACAGAGAGAAGAAGAGGATAGAGAGAGTTTGTAGAAGTGAGTAAGAGGGGTTTTGTGTTTGAATTTTGTCTCAAATTTAACAATAGAAAAATTCAATAACAAGGGTCATTGCCCAAACGCTGTGTTTCACTAACTCATGTTATCGTTGGAAATTTTTGACAGAAAATCCAACGCTAAACTTGACACTAATAAAATTATTTTTGTACCCCTGTTTATGGTCGGATTTAGTTACGGAATTTTAAATCTGATGACAAATAATCCAAAGATAAATTTTCACTCGTAATCGTCGAAAAATTCGCCACTAAACCCATTAATAATATCTATCATTAAATCTGACAGTAATAAGCACATTTTTTGTAGTATAAATTAAGAATAGTCTAAGCTTTCTTGATTTTAAAGTAATCTCACTGATCCTATTGTGTTTTGAGTCTTTATCTCTATCATGTCGGTATAGGAGTGATCGACCCACATATATATGATTTGCCGAAAACCAATCACCACATCAGATGGTGGTTTTACTTACAAAATAAAAGCATGTTAATACTCAAGTCAAATAATAGAATTAATGATGCTATGATTAAGAGAATTCATTTACTTTATATTGGTGTTTCATTCCCTAGCTTTATTAGGGCTTGGTCCCTCCACATGGGCTTGGTCCCTCCACATGCTCATTTCCAGGACTTGCACCATTAGTGCCCTAGTTATTGTGGTGTGTCATGAAATTATTGTGAGCGAAGGTGCTTTAGTGATAAAGAAGTGTTATAATAATGTATGTTTTGATTATTAGAGTTCTCTTAGGCCTTTAATCAATTTCTATATCTTGTAGTCTATCTAGGATGTTTTTGCAGGGTTTCTTGGTAGCTTAGATTTGCTATAGTTTTTGTTTTGTTTTGTTATGACTCTCACGTACGTCTTGGTTTTGGGAGTTAGTGAGTTAGACTCTCTCTCTCTCTCTCATTACATTATGGGAATATAAATCTCTTAAAATTATGTTGGTTTAATTTTATTCTGACATTATAGATTATGGCACAAAAAATTTATAGAATCAAACTACTTTTACAAAAAGATCGTATTGGACAAAAGTTCCCGTCGACTAAAAAAACCAGAGTCTCCGTAGATAAAAAATCAAATAATAAGATTTTTAGTTATTATTTTCATGTGAAAAAGTTTAATTTATTACTAATAATTAATTTAAATATTCGTTATCTAAAATTTGAAACGATTTAACTTATATACTTTTGATTATATGTTAAGTCTGTTGCACAAACAGAAATAATTAATTTTTATGTTTGCTATTTAAAAATAATATTTTTTTCTCTCTATGTATATAAAAATATAATTAGATATTACCATAAAAAAATATATATTGATAGTTATAAAATTAACTTAAAATTAATTTTTTAAACAATTGAATCTTGATTTTAACTTTTAATCATAACATTAGTATTCTCTCTAAATTATATTTAATAAATATTTAAAAGAAGAGAAATGAAAATATAGATTAGAAAGATAAGCAGTGAAAATTTAAAACTAAATAAAAAACTAAAAGATATGTATATAATAATAATATCTTTTATTTGAATTATATTATTTTGTTAATTTTATTTTTTTAGAACAAAAAGATATAAAAAATAGAGAACGAGAGAAAAGAGAGAGAAAGATAAAGATGAAGATTGAGAAAGGGAGTTTGTTAATTTTAAAAACAAAAATTATTTTAATTATATAAAAAAAATATCGGGTGACATATTTTAATTTGTTAAATTACTAATATAAAATATAAATTTTGGAAGTTAAGAAAATTTTTTATTTTAATTATAATAAAAATATCTGGTGACACATTTTGATTTGTCAAATTACTAATATAAAATATGAATTACAAATTATACATAGAGTGGGAAGGATAGAGAGAAATAGAAAAAAAGAGAGAGATGGATAAGAAAATATAAGAAGGATATTTATTAATTTTAGAGAAAAATATTTTCTCTAAATTTTAATAAGAGAATGAATATCATATGACACATTTAGTTATTAAATTAATTATTAGTTAATAATATATAAATATAATATATAATATAGCTATATTTTAATTTTATTATTTCAATTTTAATTTTAATATAATTAAAGAATGTCATGTTGCACATTTTAATTGTTAAATTTATAATAATAAATCATTAATAATGATATATAAAAGAGATAGAATGGTTGAAGGAACAAGAGAAATAGATAAAGAGAGAGGGAGGAGGGGAGAACTTTTAATTTTTGAGAAAAATATTTGATTTCAATTGCAATGAGAAAATGATATGTGATATATTTTGGTTGTAAAATTAGTTGGGAGGAGGAAAGAACTCTTTAATTTTGGAGAAAAAAATTTGATTTTAATTGCAACGAGAGAGTGACATGTGACACATTTTGGTTATAAAATTAGTAGGT
>NC_029773.3:14680005-14686854 GCF_000817695.3 Arachis duranensis | reverse complement strand
TTTAAAATTTAAATAAAAAGATTTATAAATAGCTACATATCTAACATGACGACTATTGTTCCATTTATAACATTGAATGTTTATTTATTTATCGATTTTAAAATTCGAATTCGAAATCATAGTTTATTAGTTAATCCCAATTATGGCTTTAATTTTTCTGGTAACAAAAATCTTCATAAGCCTTTTCGTTTTTTCGATTTTTATTTTTATTTTTTTAACAAGGATGCCTCTGTAGTATTGAATAAAATAGGATGAACAATTATAAGTTCGCCAAAATAGTTAGGTCTCAAAATTTTTAATCCTTATAGGTAGCGTTTGTTTGCGAGACAGAGACAGAGAGACAGAGACTAAGAGACATAAATAGAAATAAGTATTAGTATTGTGTTTGGTGTGATGGTGTACAAGAGTGAGTTATGTTTCAGTATCGTATTTGGTTTGAAATAAAAAATGAAGACTAAATTTGTAAAGTTACTAAAATGCCCTTATATCACCAAACAACCCTAACCCCCCACAAAGCCAAATTCATTTTCGTAAGTTGGAGTTACCCTCACCCCTTTTCTCCTCCAATGAACCCTTCCTCCTGTTCTCTTCCGGGAAAGATGGCTGGAGCCCGACCCGCCGCCGCAAGGACCTGAGCTTGTCAGCTGTTTTTGGTGGGACCGAGGAAGGCGAGTCGGCAACGATCCCTGGTTGATGGTCGTCGTCCCGTGACGGACCCCGTGATTTGTGGCGCCGCTGCGGAATCCACGTCTGGGGTTGTGCGTCGACCCGGTGCCGGCTTTCTGTGTCTGGTCGCCGGTGTTTGTGGGTGCACGAATTAGGTAAGTTTCGTATGGTTTCAAAATTTAATAGGTGCTCCTTCCCCGTTCCCTAGATTGGGTTACCTCTGTTGTGAATTGGTTGATTGGATTAGCTATGTTGCTGTGTTGTGAACTGCTTGATTGGATTAGGTCTGTTGCTCTGTTGTGAATTGGTTGATAGGATTAGCTCTGTTGTGCATTGGTTGTTTTGTTGATTCGTTATCGTTGGATGCTGAATAATGATACTGTTTTTTAATGACCCAGTGACACACATCAGTCGTGGAATGTTTCTTAAATAAAACAAATTGTGATCTTTGCATGTTAGTTCATCAACATCTGATAGATACATATCTTATCTAGGGTTTTGTTTGAGAGAGTGGACATAAATTAGCACAATTGGTCAATGCTGATGCCTAATAATTGTTAAACATTACTAATAATTAAGATTCTCTGTTTTGTACATATCCCTTTTTTTTTGTTTATAAAGCTCCAATTCATTGCATGATACTCTAACTACATGGAATCAAATTCAGGATAGGTTGGTCTGTCACGTCTTATAATTAAACTTACTAATTGGACATGATTAGATTCAAACCATGGCAATTTGATATGAAATGAGTATATATATAAACCTAGCATCGTGTTTTTTTTATATGTTAGGCACTTTATCTAGTAGTATCATTAGTATTTCAATTTCAATATCCTTTCAATTTCAATTTCAATTTCAATATCATTAGTTGCAACAACTCTCAGATGGACTCCACACCTACTCAGCAGGCTCTCTCCTACAGGTTCGTGGGACCGCCAGATCTGTGAACAAGGGAGACGACATCAGAAACGGAGGCCTACGGAGAGGACGTCGGAAGTCCCAAGCGCTTACCTTCAACCAGTTACGCCGGCGTGGTTGACGGACCTTCGCTGCCTATGAACGCCGACCAGGATCTCCTTCGAGCATGAAGGAGAAGGTGTTTCGAGGGGCTGAGTAAAAACTGAAGCCCTAATTTCATATAGTGAAAGGGTAATTTTGGAATTACATAATTATGTTAGGGGTATTTTAGGTAGAAATTAATTAGTTCAAATTCTGTCTCTGTCCCAGTCTCTAGTGTCCCCAATTTTTTGAAGCACTGAAATACTCAAATTATTGAGATAGAGACACAATTTTCAGTGCTAGTCTCTACCTCAACAAACACAATACTGAGACCCTGTCCCCCAGTATCAGTTCTAGTCTCTGCAAACAAACACTACCTAAAAGTACTAGGTTAGAGGGAATTAGCAAACTTACATTAAGGTTACTGCTAACGAGAGCCCTTCTAGTACTGCAGCCACTATAACGGTGACCTAAATATTCAATGGTTACAATCATACTATGTAAAATATAGACAAAAGTATGTTAGATTGCATCATCATGACTTCTCCCACAATTTAGACTTCATCAAGACACATAACGCAACAGTTACTGATTAATAGAGAGAGAGACTTAATTAGCAGGCTATATGAACTGCATAAGGTTGAAAGAAAAAAGAAATTGAGTGAAGTTATAAAATTATTTATGATGAAAAACCAAGTTAATGTAATATATTATTCATTTAGACATTTATCATTTCACTCTGAAAAGAAAATTAAATATTTATTTTTTATTTTTTTAATGTCTTAAATTTGGCATCTCCTCAAAAAGAGGATATAATTGTCAAAAAAAAAATTCAAAAATAAGTAGTTGCAGAAAGTACTCATCAAAAACGAAAGGAGCATTCTGCCGGGACATGAAAAGTCCAAAGAAAAATATATAGATGGTAAAAAAATTCAAGTTTTATCAAATCGTGGATTTTACCCAATTTTTTTCTACACATGTTTTTCTTAAAATATCCATAATTTTTTTTAATTCTACACAACATACACTACAACATTTTTGAGTTATTACAACATATGCGATAAATAACTCTTAAAAAATGTTGTCTAAAGTGGTTAAAAGCATCATTTAAAATTTATTGCAAAAAAGTAAAACTAATATAACACCTTGTTAATAAGTGTTATTTTTGATCAATTTAAAAAACATATAAAAAACGTTGCTTTAATAAATTAAATAAACAACATTTATAATATTTATATATTACACTTATTAAATGTTGCTATATTAAATATACAAAAACAACTATTATAAAAATAATATATTACTTTTTTTTAAAAGTTGCCTTTAGATTTATTTTAGTCTTCACGTTTCAAGTGTTGTTTAAAATTTTTTAATATTTTTAAAAACCAAAAATAAACTATATTGTGCCGAGAAAGAGAAAAAAGGGAGAAGAAAACTCCAATCCATTCCAAAACGTTTTGTTCCTAAAACCACAACCCTAACAAAATTCCTAAAATATTTCAATTAATAAAATCACAAAATCCTCAATCCATTCCAAATGTTTCGTTCTTCTGTTGTTCTTCAATCCATTTGATGATGACGCGCATTTCTTTATTGAGCTTCGATCTCAATCTCTGCTCGCTAATGAGCTTCAATTTTTTCTTCTCGTGAATGTGCTTCGATCTTCTCTGCTCGTCAATGTGCTTCGATCTTCTGCTCCTCTCCTCGTTGAGCTTCGATTCTCTACTCGTTGAGATTCGATCATCTGCTTGTTGAGCTTCGATCATCTACTTTTCTTTTCGTCGAGTTTCGATCCTCTCTGCTCGCGTTCATCACCGCTAGTCATTGTTCGATTATCACTGCTCGTGTTTTTGGTGAGATTCTCGTTTTTGGCATTCTTCTGCAGGTATTGATGATTCTACCATTCTTTTTTCTGCTCTATTTTAGCACCTGTTTACATATCCTTCCCATTGACAAGTTTAGGTCACGCAAATAGCATTCCTATTGTTACTTTGAATTTGAATTGTTTGAGAATTATTTCACTTTATATTTGTTTCTTATGCCTTATGTTTGTTATATTTATCACTAAGCTTGTTATTTAGCTTTGCGCTCTTTCTGTTTGTTATATTGTCTCAGTCATTGGTTACTCTTTCTTCTATCTTTTGTTTTTCTCCAAGTACAAATAAGTAGTTTCTTATATTAAACAGGGAAAGTATTGTATGGTGGTTGTGATGACGTTGGTGTTGGAGCAGCAGCACTATAGGGAGGGTGAGAAAGTGGTGATGGTGTTTTTGGAGGGTTTGGGTGATGGTTGTTGTGGGTAGCAGGCGAAGGAGTTTGAGAAATTGGTGATGGAACATATGGAGGATTAGATGATGGTTGTTATGAGCAGGGGAAGGAGCCTGTGGTGGAGTTGGAGTATGATAAGGTGGTTGAGAAATTGGTGTTGGTACATATGGAGAAGGTGATGATCTTGGTGTTCCTGGTGGACTATTGGAGTATTTGGAGGGTTATGGCCAGGGGAGGGAGCTTGTGAAGGAGGGGATGATGATTAACTTAAATAACATTTACTACTTTTCTGCCAGTATTGAATTGCCTATGTGCTTCACAAAATAATTTCTTTAGAATCTCTACTTAACTGTGTAACGTGTCTTATTCAAATTTGCAGGCTGCTTTTCTGTCAGCTTTGGTTGGATCAGAGGTTGCATATTCTGCTGCACAAGCTACAGTGGCAACTCTCTCGGAGGCTTACGAAACAACTAAAAATCATCGATCATTCCCAAAAACACATCACTACAAGGTGAGAATGGCGAATATCTTTGGCTTAAGATTACGAGCTTCTGAATCAATTAAGATAATGGTCATAATGGAGGTTATCTTGAAATGGATGGATCAATCTTCATCATGTACTTATTGGACTAGTTTTTGAAACGTGTTTTTCTAAATTATGTGAATCTATACACTGTGCTGCAATTTTTTCCGTTTGTTTTTCTTCCTCCCCTCTTCTTTTGGAGCTAATATAGTATGTTCATGTGATTCTCAACAGAAAGTGGAGAATTTAACTTATTAACTCATTTTTCTCAGTATAATGCTGGCTTTGTTTTTGATGCAGAAGCTGGTATTAAACCTTAGCTTGTTAATAAACATTTCTGCAACTGACCTTTTCTTGAAAATAGCAAGACCCGCCGCTTTGATGCTTGTGAAGATCCAGAATATGAAATTTTAAATTTTAATGATGTCACTTAATTTGAATTTGTGAGTTTTAATCACTATCTTATCATATTGATTAAAAAAGTTCTCTTTATTTTGTTTAATTAAAACAGTGGTGTTGGTGTATCTTTACTCTGTTACTTTGAGATTTTTTCATTATAAATTTGGAGATTGAAGACTGTGTCTCTAACTAATAGCTTAAACTTTTAGGATAAGTGTTTATATGATAAGATATCGGAGTTTCTATAATTTAAAGGTCTCTGCAAAACTCATAGCCTGTTAGAAAAAATTGGGATTGCATATTGGATTATTAGGTCTTGTGTTATGCTAGAGTTTCAACCATAATCTAACTTCTTTCATTCAGAAACAGGATAAGAAATTATGAAAAGAAAAGTGACTATTTGTGTTGTGTTTATGATGACTGTGACTATTTTGATACAATCACTTGCAACATTAAAGACAGCTAGAAGTATTTGATTTTTGTAATAGAGACCTCAATGTATGATTGGTTGACAAATTGACATTACAGTATAACTGTGTCGAAATTCATTTCCTCTTTGGCATAACTATTAATCTTTTGTTGCAAAAACTTAGCTACCATTTATGATTCCAATTCCTTCATGTAGGCAGTGGAAATTCATGGCTGCAACACGATTTTAATTCAACAAATATTTATGGCATCAATGAATACAGGCAAGGTCCTTTATATTCCGTATTCCCTACGAAACTGGCTCAAGTTTCCTCTGTGCAGGACCTTTTTGAGTTTATATGCTCAGGGCCTTTGCTAGAAAAAATAGGTGTAACTGCAGAGATGGTTGCAGAGTACATAGATAAGTGGTTGTTATACGGTCGGCTGCTATCTCAATTGTTTCAGTTGAACGAGTTATACTTAACGGTGCCTTAAAAAGCTAGGATCTATCAATATTATATATCGGTCTTCCTCTGGTGTGAAGATCAGATTAAGCAACATCGGTCGACATTCAAAAATGAAGAAGATGTACCACATTTAGTGGTGTGTATTGCACACTTCTTTCTTCCCTTATAATGTTTCATTTTCTTTTATGCAGCTTACTATTAATTTCCTTCATCTATATCGAATATTAGTGATGATCAATTAATCATAAATATTTCTGCACTATTTCTTAGATTGGATTTAGTGCTCCCCAAGGTTGTGGAAAGACGATCCTTGTCTTTGCTCTTAATTATCTTTTTCAGAAGACTGGCAGGTTTGCTTTAAACTTCGAAGCAATCGTATATATTTATTATCCTTTGTTGTACTAATTACTGTCTGAAAGTGAAGTGTGCTAACATATGACTGATACATCATATGGTCAAATTCTCAAGAAGTCGGCAACAATATCTATATATAACTTTTATTTGACGGCTGAAGGTCAGGTATAAGAAAGCCGTAATCACCTCGTGCCTTTTCCATTAGTGCCACCATCTTGATCTTTTTTGTTTTGTTTTGCTGACAAATTATGTATTTTGGTTGCAGGCTAAACTAAGAGAAGCTAATCCGGGAAATTCCCTTCTTGAGGTAGTTATCCACATGATTTGTCGAAGAGTAGCGAGTGATTATTATTGTGTGGAGATATGTTTTGATTGCTTAGAATTTTTGTTTGCCTTGTTGCTTTTTGATGAGCGGATAATTTATACGCTTTTTGGCATTGTTTTTAGGTAGTTTTTAGTAAGTTCAAGCTACTTTTAGGGATGTTTTCATTAGTTTTTATGCTAAATTCACATTTCTGGACTTTACTATGAGTTTGTTTGTTTTTCTGTGATTTCAGGTAATTTCTGGCTGAAATTGAGGGATTTGAGCAAAACTCTGAAAAAGGCTGATAAAAGGACTGCTGATGCTGTTGGAATCTGACCTCCCTGTACTCGAAATGGATTTTTTGGAGCTACAGAACTCCCATTGGCGCGCTCTCAATGGTTTTGGAAATTAGACATCCAGAGCTTTCCAGCAATATATAATAGTCCATACTTTATTCG
>NC_029773.3:14679110-14679744 GCF_000817695.3 Arachis duranensis | reverse complement strand
ATCAATTACTTACTTATGTAAACCCTAGTAGCTAGTCTAGTATAAATAGGATAATTTACTATTGTATTAGACATCTTTGGTCTCAGTTTTGTTTTATTCTTCATCTTAGGAGGCTATTGATCACGTTTTAGGGGGCTGGCCATTCGGCCATGCCTGAACCTTTCACTTGTGTATTTTCAACAGTGGAGTTTCTGCACACCATAGATTAAGGGTGTGGAGCTCTGCTGTACCTCAAAATTTCAATACAATTACTATTACTTTCTATTCAATTATCTTTTATTCTTATTCCAAGATATACGTTGCACAACACTTTGATGAATGTGATGATCCGTGACACTCATCATCATTCTCACCTATGAACGTGCGTGACTGACAACCACTTCCATTCTACCTTAGGCCGGGCGCATATCTCTTAGATTCCCCAACAGAATCTTCGTGGTATGAGCTAGATAGATGGCGGCATTCATGGGGATCTAAAAAGTCTAACCTTATCTGTGGTACTCCGAGTAGGATCCCGGAAATCCGGAAAGTCTAACCTTGTCCGTGGTATTCCGAGTAGGATTTCGGTATTGAATGACTGTGACGAGCTTCAAACTCCTGAAGGCTGGGCGTGATGACAAACGCAAAAGAATCA
>NC_029773.3:14675238-14678893 GCF_000817695.3 Arachis duranensis | reverse complement strand
TGATGATGGTGATGCCCTACATACAGCTTGCCATGGAAAGGAGTAGGAAGGATTGGATGAATGTAATAAAAAATTAGAGATTCGAGAGGAGCACAGCATCTCCATACGCCTATCTGAAATTCCCACTATTGATTTACATAAGTATTTCTATCCCTTTTTATTTTCTATTTATTATTAATTTTCGAAACCCATAACCATTTAATCTGCCTAACTGAGATTTACAAGGTGATCATAGCTTGCTTTATACCAACAATCTCTGTGGGATCGACCCTTACTCACGTAAGGTATTACTTGGATGACCCAGTACACTTGCTGGTTAAGTTGAATGGAGTTGTGAGCTTCTCTAACAGTGCCTGGAACTCTTGTATCACAATTTCGTCCACCAAGTTTTTGGCGCCGTTGCCGGGGATTGTTCGAGTATGGACAACTGACGGTTTATCTTGTTGCTCAGATTAGGTAATTTTCTTTTCAAAAATCTTTTTCAAAATTTTTCTTTTCTTTTTCGTTTTTCTAAAGAATATTTTCGAAAAAAATTAATAAAAATACAAAAAAATTATAAAATCATAAAAATAAAAAATATTTGGTGTTTCTTGTTTGAGTCTTGAGTCAATTTTTAAGTTTGGTGTCAATTGCATGCTTCAAAATTTTTTTTCTTTTTCTTGCATTTTTCGAAAATGCATGCATTCATAGTGTTCTTCATGATCTTCAAGTTGTTATTGGTAAATCCTCTTGTTTGATCTTGATGTTTTCTTGTTTTGTGTTGTTTGTTGTTTTTCATATGCATTTTTTGTTTGTTAGAGTCCATGCATTAAAGATTTCTAAGTTTGGTGTCTTCCATGTTTTCTTTACATCAAAAAAATCCTTCAAAATTATGTTCTTGATGTTCATCATGATCTTCAAAGTGTTCTTGGTGTTCATCTTGACATTCATAGCATTCTTGCATGCATTCATTGTTTTGATCTAAAAATTTCATGCATTGAATATTTTTGTTGTTTTTCTCTCTCATCATTAAAAATTTAAAAATAAAAAAATTCTTTTCCTTTTTTCTCTCAAAATTTCGAAAATTTGAGTTGACTTAGTCAAAAATTTTCAAAATTAGTTGTTTCTTACAAGTCAAGTCAAATTTTCAATTTTAAAAATCTTATCTTTTCAAAATCTTTTTCAAAAATTATATCTTTTTCATTTTTTTTATTTTTTCGAAAATTTCAAAAATCTTTTTTAAATTATTTTCAAAATCTTTTTCTTATCTTTATATCATATTTTCAAAATTACACTAACAAGTAATGTGATTGATTCAAAAATTTGAAGTTTGTTACTTTCTTGTTAAGAAAGGTTCAATCTTTAAGTTCTAGAATCTTATCTTGAAGTTTCTTGTTAGTGAAATAAGTAATTTTAAATTTAAAAATTAAATCTTTTTATCTTTTATCTTATCTTTTTCAAAAAGTTTTATCTTTTTCAAAATTTGATTTCAAAATATCTTATCTAACCTCTTATCTTCTTATCTTTTCAAATTCGATTTTAATATCTTTTTCAACTAACTCTTTGACTTTTTGTTTGTTTCTTATCTTTTTCAAAACCACCTAACTACTCTTCCCTCTCTAATTTTCGAAAATATCTCATCTCTTTTTCAAAAATTCTTTTTATTTTAAATTTTAATTTTAATCTTATCTTATCTTTAATTTTCGAAAATTACTAACCCCTTTTTTAAAATTATTTTTGACATTCTCCCTCTCTTTTCTTGTTCTATTTAATTATCTAATTACTAACACTTCTCTTCACCTCTCTCCATCTAAATATCCGAATCTCCTCTTTTACATTCTTCTCCCCTTTCTTCTTCTACTAACATAAAGGAATCTTTATACTGTGACATAGAGGATTCCTCTTTCTTTTCTTGTTTTCTACTCTTTCATATGAGCAGGAGCAAGGATAAAGGCACTCTTGTTGAAATTGATCCAGAACCTAAAAGGACTCTGAAGAGAAAATTAAGAGAAGCTAAGTTACAACAATCTAAAGGTAACCTTTCAGAAACATTAGAACAAAAGAAGGAGATGGCAGCCAAAAATAATAATAATGCAAGGAGAATGCTTGGTAACTTCACAAAGCCAACGTCCAAATTTGATGGAAGAAGCATCTCCATTCCTGCCATTGGAGCCAATAATTTTGAGCTGAAACCTCAGCTAGTTGCCTTAATGCAACAAAACTGCAAGTTTTATGGACTTCCATCTGAAGATCCTTACCAGTTTTTAACTGAGTTCTTGCAGATTTGTGAGACTGTAAAGACGAATGGAGTTGATCCAGAAGTCTACAGACTCATGCTTTTCCCTTTTGCTGTAAGAGACAGAGCTAGAATATGGTTGGATTCACAACCCAAGGATAGCCTGGACTCTTGGGATAAGCTGGTCACTACCTTCTTGGATAAATTTTTTCCTCCTCAAAAGCTGAGCAAGCTGAGAGTGGATGTTCAGACCTTCAAGCAAAAAGATGGTGAATCCCTCTATGAAGCTTGGGAAAGATACAAGCAGCTGACCAAAAGGTGTCCATCTGACATGTATTCAGAATGGACCATATTAGATATATTCTATTATGGTCTATCTGAATTTTCGAAAATGTCATTGGACCATTCTGCAGGTGGATCTATTCACCTGAAGAAAACGCCTGAAGAGGCTCAAGAACTCATTGACATGGTTGCAAACAACCAGTTCATGTATACCTCTGAGAGGAATTCCGTGAATAATGGGATACCTCAGAAGAAAGGAGTTCTTGAAATTGATGCTCTGAATGCCATATTGGCTTAGAACATAGTGTTGACTCAACAGGTCAACATGATCTCTCAAAATCTGAATGGATGGCAACATGCATCCAACAGTACTAAAGAGGCAGCTTCTGAAGAAGCTTATGATCCTGAGAACCCTGCCATGGCAGAGGTTAATTACATGGGTGAACCATATGGAAATACCTATAACCCATCATAGAGAAATCATCCAAATTTCTCCTACCTATAACTCATCATGGAGAAATCATCTAAATTTCTCATGGAAGGATCAACAAAAGCCTCAACAAGGCTTTAACAATGGTGGACATAATAGGCTGAGCAATAGCAAGCCTTTTCCATCATCTTCTCAGCAGCAGACAGAGAATTCTGAACAAAACACTTCTAATTTAGCCAATCTAGTCTCTGATCTGTCAAAGGCCACTTTCAATTTTATGATACCATGGTCTCTGATCTAATAAAAAACACTCAAAGTTTCATGACTGAAACAAGGTCCTCCATTAGAACTTGGAGGCACAAGTGGGACAGCTGAGCAAGAAAGTTACTAAACTCCCTCCTAACACTCTTCCAAGCAATACAGAAGAGAATCCAAAAGGAGAGTGCAAGGCCATTGATGTGATCAATATGGCCGAATGCACAAGGGAGGAGGAGGACGAAAATCCTAGTGAGGAAGACCTCCGGGATGTCCTTCAAACAAGAAGGAGTTTCCTATTAGGGATCCAAAGGAATCTGAGGCTCATACAGAGACCATAGAGATTCCATTAAATCTCCTTCTGCTATTCATGAGCTCTGAAGAGGATGAAGATGTGACTGGAGAGCAAGTTGCTCAATACTTAGGAGCTATCATGAAGCTGAATGCCAAGTTGTTTGGTAATGAGACTTGGA
>NC_029773.3:14674594-14675187 GCF_000817695.3 Arachis duranensis | reverse complement strand
TACCTCAAAAGAGACAAGATCCTGGCAAGTTCTTAATACCTTGCACCATAGGCACCATGAGCTTTGAAAAAGCTCTTTGTGATCTTGGGTCAGGGATAAATCTTATGCCACTCTCTGTAATGGAGAAGCTGGGGATCATTGAGGTACAACCTGCCTTGTTCTCATTACAATTGGTAGACAAGTCATTGAGACAAGCTTATGGAATAGTAGAGGACGTGTTAGTAAAGGTTGAAAGCCTTTACATCCTTGCTGATTTCATAATCTTAGACACTAGGAAGGAAGAGGATGAATGCATTATCCTTGGAAGACCTTTCCTAGCCACAGCAGGAGCTGTGATAGATGTCAACAGGGGTGAACTAGTCCTTCAATTGAATGGGGACTACCTTGTGTTTAAGGCACAGGGCCATCCCTCTGTGACAAAAGAAAGTAAGCAGGAAGAGCTTCTCTCAGTTCAGAGTCAAGAAGAGCCCCCACAGTCAAACTCTAAGTTTGGTGTTGAGAGGCCACAACCAAACTCTAAGTTTGGTGTCAAGATCCCATATCCAAACTCTAAGTTTGGTGTTGGGACTATACAACATTGACCTGATCACCTT
>NC_029773.3:14674231-14674498 GCF_000817695.3 Arachis duranensis | reverse complement strand
CCCAATTTTATTTATCTAATTTTTATTTTATTGTTATTTTGTGTTTTATTAGGTACATGATCATGAGAAGTCACGAAAAAATATAAAAATTAAAAACAGGATCAAAAACAGTAGAAGAAAAAAAATCACACCCTGGAGGAAGCACAGACTGGCGTTCAACGCCAGTAAGGAGCATCTGGCTGGCGTTCAACGCCAGAACAGAGCATGAAACTGGCGCTGAACACCAGAAACAAGCAACATCCTGGCGCTGAACGCCAGGAATGTGCC
>NC_029773.3:14672812-14673671 GCF_000817695.3 Arachis duranensis | reverse complement strand
GGACATATGTGTGGAAGGAGCTCAATGGAAGAGAGACTCCAAAGGCAAGCCAGTTCAACTAAGAAGACTGGACCTCAAGCCTGTGGCTAGAGGATGGTTGGAGTTCATTCAACGCTCCATCATCCCACTAGCAACCGATCTGATGTTACTGTGGATCGGGCCATCATGATTCATAGCATCATGATTGGAGAGGAAGTAGAAGTTCATGAGGTCATCTCCAATGAAATCTACAAAATAGCCGACAAGCCCTCCACCATGGCAAGGCTAGCTTTTCCTCACCTTATTTGCCATCTATGTTACTCAGCTGGAGTTATCATAGAAAGAGACATCTCCATTGAAGAAGATAAGCCCATCACCAAGAAGAGGATGGAGCAAGCAAGAGAGATCCTTCACGGTTCTCAAGAGATGCATGAGGAAGATCATCATCAAGAAATCCCTGAGATGCCTCAAGGGATGCACTTTCCTCCCAACAACTATTGGGAACAACTCAACACTTCCTTAGAAGATTTGAGCTACAATGTGGAACAATTAAGGGTGGAACATCATGAGCATTCCATCATTCTCCATGAAATAAGAGAAGACCAAAGAGCAATGAGGGAGGAGCAACAAAGGCAAGGAAGGGACATAGAAGAGCTTAAGGACATTGTTGGTCCTTCAAGAAGAAGACGCCACTAAGGTGGATTCATTCCTTGTTCTTATTTCTTTCTGCTTTTCGTTTTTTTTATATGTTGAGTTTATCTATGTTTTGTGTCTCTACTTCATGATCATTAGTATGTAACCATGCCTTAAAGCTATGAATAAATTCCATTAATCCTTCACCTCTCTTAAATGAAAAATGTTTTAATTCAAAAGAACAAGA
>NC_029773.3:14672327-14672593 GCF_000817695.3 Arachis duranensis | reverse complement strand
TGATGATCTGAAAAATCATGAAATTGATTCTTGAAGCAAGAAAAAGCAGTGAAAAAGAAGAAGCTTGCGAAAAAAAATATGGCGAAAAAAAATAGAAAGAAAAAGAAATAGCAAGCAGAAAAAGCCAATAGCCCTTAAAACCAAAAGGCAAGGGTAAAAAGGATCCAAGGCTTTGAGCATCAATGGATAGGAGGGCCCAAGGAAAAAAAATCCAGGCCTAAGCGGCTAAACCAAGCTGTCCCTAATCATGTGCTTGTGTCATGAAG
>NC_029773.3:14670522-14672135 GCF_000817695.3 Arachis duranensis | reverse complement strand
TATCCGGTGGTAATACTAGAAAACAAAGTGCTTAGGGCCACGGCCAAGACTTATAAAGTAGCTGTGTTCAAGAATCAATGTACTGAACTAGGAGAATCAATAACACTATCTAAAATTCTAAGTTCCTATAGATGCCAATCATTCTAAACTTCAAAGGAAAAAGTGAGATGCCAAAACTATTCAGAAGCAAAAAAGCTACAAGTCCCGCTCATCTAATTAGAATTAATATTCATTCATATTTTGAAATTTATAGTATATTCTCTTCTTTTTATCCTAATTGATTTTCAGTTGCTTGGGGACAAGCAACAATTTAAGTTTGGTGTTGTGATGAGCGGATAATTTATACGCTTTTTGGCATTGTTTTTAGGTAGTTTTTAGTAAGTTCAAGCTACTTTTAGGGATGTTTTCATTATTTTTTATGTTAAATTCACATTTCTGGACTTTACTATGAGTTTGTGTGTTTTTCTGTGATTTCAGATAATTTCTGGCTGAAATTGAGGGACTTGAGCAAAATTCTGAAAAAGCCTGGCAAAAGGACTGCTGATGCTGTTGGAATCTGACCTCCCTGCATTCAAAATGGATTTTCTGGAGCTACGGAACTCCAATTGGCGCGCTCTCAACGGAGTTGGAAAGTAGACATCTAGAGCTTTTCAGCAATATATAATGGTCTATACTTTATTAGGAAATTGACGACGTAACTTGGCGTTGAACGCCAAGTACATGCTGCTGTCTGGAGTTAAACGCCAGAAACACGTCATGATCCGGAGTTGAACGCCCAAAATACGCTATAACTTGGAGTTCAACTCCAAGAAAAGCCTCAGCTCGTAGATAGATCAAGCTCAGCCCAAGCATACACCAAGTGGGCCCCGGAAGTGGATTTATGCATTAATTACTTACTCATGTAAACCCTAGTAGCTAGTCTAGTATAAATAGGATAATTTACTATTGTATTAGACATCTTTGGTCTCAAATTTGTTTTATTCTTCATCTTAGGAGGCTATTGATCACGTTTTAGGGGCTGGCCATTCGGCCATGCTTGAACCTTTCACTTATGTATTTTCAACAGTGGAGTTTCTGCACACCATAGATTAAGGGTGTGGAGCTCTGTTGTACCTCAAAATTTCAATACAATTACTATTACTTTCTATTCAATTCTCTTTTATTCTTATTCTAAGATATACGTTGCACAACACTTTGATGAATGTGATGATCCATGACACTCATCATCATTCTCACCTATGAACGTGCGTGACTGACAACCACTTCCGTTCTACCTTAGGCCGGGCGCATATCTCTTAGATTCCCCAATAGAATCTTCGTGGTATAAGCTAGATAGATGGCGGCATTCATGGGGATCCGGAAAGTCTAACCTTGTCTGTGGTACTCCGAGTAGGATCCCGGGAATCTGGAAAGTCTAACCTTGTCCGTGGTATTCCGAGTAGGATTCTGGTATTGAATGACTGTGACGAGCTTCAAACTCCTGAAGGCTGGGCATGATGACAACCGCAAAAGAATCAATGGATTCTACTCCAACCTGATTGAGAACCGACAGATGATTAGCCGTGCTATGACAGAGCATTTGGACCATTTTCACTGAGAGGATGGGATGTAGC
>NC_029773.3:14639686-14670425 GCF_000817695.3 Arachis duranensis | reverse complement strand
CTACTTAATCTAAGGTAGAACGGAGGTGGTTGTCAAGCACGCGTTCATGGTTGAGAATGATGATGATTGTCACGGATCATCACATTCATCCGGGTTGAGAACAAGTAATATCTTAGAATGGAAGCAAGCATGATTGAATGAGAAACAGTAGTAATTGCATTAATCCATCAAGACACAGCAGAGCTTCTCACCCCCAACCATGGGGTTTAGAGACTCATGCTGTGGAAGGTACACAAAGAAACGTGTAAAGTGTCATGAGGTACTGATACAATGTCAAAAGATCCTATTAATAGTAAACTAGTAACCTAGGGTATACAGAAATGAGTAAATGACGTAAAAATCCACTTCTGGGTCCACTTAGTGTGTTCTTGGGCTGAGCATTGAAGCTTTTATGTGTAGAGACGTTTTCTGGAGTTAAACGCCAGTTCTCATGCCAGTTTGGGCGTTTAACTCCAAGTTTTATGCCAGTTCCAGCGTTAAACGCTGGAAATTCTGAGGCTGATTTGCCATGCCGGTTTGGGCCATCAAATCTCGAGCAAAGTATGGACTATTATACATTGCTGGAAAGCCCAGGATGTCTACTTTCCAATGGCGTTGAGAGCGCGCTAATTGGGCTTCCATAGCTCCAGAAAATCCTCTTCGAGTGCAGGGAGGTCAGAATCCAACAGCATCTGCAGTCCTTTTCAGTCTCTGAATCAGATTTTTGCTCAGGACCCTCAATTTCAGCCAGAAAATACCTGAAATCACAGAAAAACACACAAACTCATAGTAAAGTCCAAAAAAGTGAATTTTAACTAAAAACTAATAAAAATATACTAAAAACTAACTATATCATACTAAAAACATACTAAAAACAATGCCAAAAAGCGTATAAATTATCCGCTCATCACTGGGCGTGATGACAAACGCAAAAGAATCAATGGATTCTACTCCAACCTGATTGAGAACCGACAGATGATTAGCCGTGCTGTGACAGAGCATTTGGACCATTTTCACTGAGAGGATGGGATGTAGCTATCAACAAGGGTGATGCCTCCAGACGATTAGCCGTGCAGCGACAGCGCATAGGACCATTTTCCCGAGAGGATTAAAAGTAGCCATTGATGATGGTGATGCCCTACATACAGCTTGCCATGGAAAGGAGTAGGAAGGATTGGATGAATGTAATAAAAAAGTAGAGATTCGAGAGGAGCACAGCATCTCCATACGCCTATCTGAAATTTCCACTATTGATTTACATAAGTATTTCTATCCCTTTTTATTTTCTATTTATTATTAATTTTCGAAACCCATAACCATTTAATCTGCCTAACTGAGATTTACAAGGTGACCATAGCTTACTTCATACCAACAATTTCTGTGGGATCGACCCTTACTCACGTAAGGTATTACTTGGATGACCCAGTACACTTGCTGGTTAAGTTGAATGGAGTTGTGAGCTTCTCTAACAGTGCCTGGAACTCTTGTATCACAATTTCGTCCACCACTTTCCAGTTCCGAGGAAATGCAGGAAGCCATGATCTTCCTTTGTCTGTTGAAACCTTAACAGCTCTGTCCAAATTGACAAGAGAAGGTTTGGACAAAATTTAGTTGTTTATTTTTTTATTTTTTCTTCAAGTATTTTATTCATAATTCATTGTCATTTGAAGTTTTCAGGTATGAAGATAAAGCCACCTCGATATGACAAAGTAAGGCCTTAGCTTAGACATATTTTCATTATTTTGATACATTTTCGCTTCATTGTTGCTGATGCTTATTTCTCTGCCTCTGCAGTCTGCATTCAACGGAAGAGGCGACCGTGCTGATCCTTCAACTTGGCCAGAGGTCGAAGGACCCCTTACGGTAACATATTATCTATTGTAATTCTTAATCCCTTTTCTTTTTCTTTTTTCGTGACAGATTAATGTCACGTTGTAACCGATGAAGTAAAGGCAAACAGACCAAATCTTACTGATGTCGATTAACATGAATTCTTTATAAGGCTCTAAGGTTGGTGATATCCAGCTTTGGAAAAAAAGAAAAATGGTTTTCTGGCTGAACTAAACTTAAGATTATAATGAAATTTTTGGGGTTAGCCCTGCCATGAAACAAATACAGATGTCGAGTTTTTATTACTTCAATTATTGTGCACAAATGACTGTCTAGGTTGTGTTATTTGAGGGTTGGATGCTCGGCTTCAAGCCTCTTTCTAAGGAAGTTGTGAAGGCTGTTGATCTTCAGGTCAGAACTAGAAGTTCATATTTAGTTTTCCATGGGGAGGAAAGCTCACAAGTGAATCTATAAAGTTCTTTTCACCAATTGTCATTTGGACAAAGTTCAATTCAAGCCCAGAAAATTATGAAATTCTATATTCTGCATTCAAGGATTATTACAAGGTAATCCCAGCAGCATGGTACATTAATAAATCATGCTTTGCTAAGGGTAATCTCAGTAGGCTTTCTAATTCTTGACCTTTGAATATTATTCTTGCAGGAATGGTTGGAGTTGGTAAGCAAATTCGTTAAAGAGACTGACGAATCCTAGATTTCCCAGAATCTCGAAGCTCAACATAGATATCTGGTGTGGAGAGCAGAAAAGGTAGTTTGCCTATTTTGTTTTTGACTTTTTAAATGACTGGTGATTTTCCATAAGAATATAAATGGATGTCATAGTTATGATGGTTTATGATTTCAATAATTCAGAGAGAAGTCACTTTCTAGTTTCCCACCTATGAAATAGAATTACACAATTTTGATAAACATTATGGTCTTGCTTGTATATGATGGGAACATCCACTGTCTTTCAAACAATAAAATGGATGCTTTTTAGTTCACGTTTTGAACTGTTACACATTGCGCAACCAACCTAACAAGAACTTGCGTTTTAGTATTGTCCATGTCTAATTCTTATTAACTAAAAAATTTGGTGAGTAGGATCCTGGACAGAGTGTTTTGAAGAAACTGATTGAGAAAACACTTGCAAAGGTAGATGATAAACCACTATTTTATGGTTTATATTGTGTATAATTATGTGGTTTTATCATGATCCTTACCCACTTATTCATTAATTTAGCATGCATTTATATTTCCTTCCTGGAATTATTACATGGTTGAAAACTACTTCCTAGAGACTTTTTATTACGCATTTTAGTTCTCCTTTATCCCATTCGATGCCGTGATCTGTGTGTTGAGTGTTTCAGGCTTTATAGGGCATGGATGAGTTGGAGATTGGAAGGGAAGCTAGCAAAAATGGAAGGAACACAAGAAATTGAGGAGACAACCAGCGAGAAGTGACGCGGCCGCATGGCTCATGCGTTCGCGCGGAAGAGGAGAAATCGCAGTGATGCGGCCGCATGGCTCACGCGACCGCGCGGAAAGGAAAAGCACAAGTGACGCGGAGGCGTGGACGACGCGAACGCGTGGCACGGAAAAACGCAAATGACGCGTCCGCGTGGACGACGTGATCGCGTGACATGCGCGATCTGCATAATCTGCAGATTTCACTGGGGGCAATTTTGGGCCCTGTTTTGACCCAGTTCTCGGCCCAGAATAGCAGACTAGAGCCAGAGAACATGCAGAAACGAGGACAATATTCATTCTACACAGTTTTAAGTTTTTAGATCTAGTTTTACTCCTCTTCTAGGTTTTCTCTCTACACAATTGGTACTCTTAGGATATTATTTTTCTACTGCTTTTGCATTGGGATATTGAGAAGAGTCATTACCTCATCAAGACTTCGTCATTCTAGTTCGTTTTCTTTACTTGGCTTTACTCTTCCATGTCCTTTGCCTTGTTAATTTTACCATTGGAATATTATTAGGATTTATTCAATATAAGGATTATTCTTATTTTAATTGGATTATTTTTAATTTCTATTTACAATGTCTTTCTTTAAATTCTTCTCATATGTTATGAATTTTGCATTCACAATGAGCAAGTAGTTCCCTAATCTTCTCATATGTTATGAATTTTGCATTCACAATGAGCGAGTAGTTCCCTAACTTGATGGGGAGTTGATTGAAAGGAACCAATTGAGTTGGAAGGCTTGAAAGAAGGATTGTAATTGGGTTACTGTTGGATTGCCTTCTAGTCACTAACACCAATCCCTTTTAATTAAGTGGGTTGCAATTTGTGAACAGACGTAGCATTCCAACTTGTTTGACTTTCCTTTGCCTAGTAAAGGATAACAAAACAGAATAACTTTTAATTATCAATTAATCTTGAGAGTATTCCAAATGTAATAGGGATTCCAACTAATCAACTCCCAGTCAAGGCTTTTATTTACATTGTTCAAATTCATCAATTTAAATTCCTGTTATTCAACTCAAACCTTTTTGAAAATATCTGATTAATAAAATAGCATACCTTTTTGCAACTCGTTGGGAGACAACCTGGGATTCATACTCCCAGTATTTAAAATTTGAATTTCTGTGACATATTTCTAAATTGATAAGTGGATTTTTGGTGAGTTAAGAACTATACTTGCAACGTACACATTTTAATAATTTTTAATTCACTAATTTTCGCTGCATCAGTAGACCAAATTTGAGGTTAGTCTTATTCTGTTACATCCTAGTGCTACGGATCCTTAATTCTTGTTTTATCCCATAGGATTTGCTAAGAGGCTTTCTCTTTAATGGAGTTGACGTACTAGGCAGCAAAACGTTCAACGATTATTTTCCGCACTACTGCTCGAAAGATGGTGATCTGAATAATAAAGGCAGCATAATTGGGAAGTCTTTTGAAAATCGCCCATGGGACGAGAGAGGAGAATTCCTTGGTAATATCTTTTGAACCAAGTTTCGTCTTATTGCTGCTTTCTTTCATTTTCTTATTAGAGTCTTGTTATTTTTGCTCCATTGGCATCATTGGAGTATTTTAGGTGAAGGAATTATACCATAGGGAAGCCTCCTGTAGATACCATAGATGTTACTATGCTGTATTAACAGAAGCCACCTGCAGATACCTCTGTTACCATTCTTCCACTAATGTCTCTTATATTGATGGAAATCACCTTGTCATTGAAGTTTAGCGATCAACCCGAAATCGCAAAATATTAATTAGTTTCAGCTTGTATTTGGTAAATCTATGACTAGTCAAGCATGGATATAAAATATGCAAGTATATTGACATCTTTTTGATAAATATTAATTATTATTTTGTTATGACAATTATTGTTAGACAAGAATTTTATTATTTTGTTGAGAATTATTGATGAACATGTATTTGAAATACTAATTGAACTTTTTAATATCTATTTTAATTAGAATTTTATTATTAGTTATTTTGTCTCTTTTATAATTTTTTTCTATTGTGCACAAATTTATTTATTAATTAAAATAATTACACATGTATAAACAAAAAAATTTATTATTTTTTATCAAAAAAGCAACCCTTTTATTAGTTGCATATTTTGAATATTAGACAACATTTGTATAGTTGCATATCCAAAAGAAAAAGTAACACTTGTATAGGTTGCATATCCAAAAGAAAAAGCAACACTTGTATAGGTTGCATATCTAAAAGAAAAGACAACACTTGTATAGGTTGCATATCCTAAAGAAAAGGCAATATTTTAAAGGGTTGTATATTCAAAACTAATAGGCAACACTTTAAAGTATTACAAATTCAAACTTATAAGCAACACATAAAAGGGTTGAATTTTATTGCAAATAGGCAATATTTTTTAGTAGTGGTCAAAATATGAGAAAAGACAACATTGCAAAAGTGTTGTCTCAAAGACACCTTTGAAGTGTTGTTGTTTTTTAACCAAAGGCAACACTTACCAAATGTTGCTTTTGTTGCTCTCAAAAGCAACGCTTTTGAAACCAAAAAGTGTTGCCTTGATCTAAGGCAACGGCTGCATATGCAACGCCGCCCAAAAACGTTACCTTAGGTCCAAAAGTGTTGCCATAGATCAAAAGCAACCTTTTGTCAGCCTTTAGATAACACTTTTTAAATGTTGCCTCAACCTGAAAATATTGTAGTGATAATATATGTTAAAAATTAGTGACAAAAATTTTAACAGTAGAAATAAAATATAAACAATATAATAATAAAATAATTTTTATAATATTTAATATAATCAAAGCAAATTCAATAATATAATAAGATTCATAAATATTATTATTATATATTATTAAAAATAATTTTAAATTTTAGTAAAGATAAATCACAAAAAACACATTTAAATTATCTTGACGTTATTAATACATTTAAATTTTATTTATCAATAAAAACGTATTACAAATACATAATTGTGATAAAAAACTTATTCCGTTAATAAAAAAGTGTCACATGACTTATTTATTAACATGAAAATTTCACTTGTCACATAGCTATATTTGCTACATTATTTTTTTATTAACGTAAAACGTTTTATTTTATAAATATATATTTTTGTCACGTTTTTTAATAATTTAAAGATATTTTTATTAATAATAAAATTTAAAAATCTTTTTATTAACAACAAAATAATTTAGGTGTATTTTCAAGAGTTTACTTCCCAGTAAAGACACTTGCCCGACGAGGTCCAGCTTTTTACATGCATCTGTCACTGTTAAAAATATATACTAAAATATGTTAAATATTTTTAAGATGTGGAACGAACAAATTAAAAAATGTGCTAAATTCACATAATGAGATGATTTGCTTGAATACAAGAAGGAAGCAAATCACGATTAACAATTTTGGTAGGACAGAAGTCGCTATTACCAATTATTGGGTTTAGTAGATATTCACTTAGTTCATTAATTCTGTGAGGAAAATAAAAATTACGATTATCGACTTTTGAGAAAAAAATAGGTTTATTCTTAAACCATTTTATTAAGACATAAGAGGGGTTGCATCCATCAAATAAATTTAACTTTGTATTTATTATATTTTATATTAATTTACGCTAATGATCAATATATTGCCTCAGTGGAAAAACCATTCACAGTTTTTTGTTTGCGTGTGGTCTAGTAAATAGAATTATCACCAACATAAACATAATAACCACTAGTAGAGCGACGATCATCGATGTCACCTGTCTCATCTGCATCTGCAAAATCTATGATCAGAAATCAGAACTAGGAGTAAAATAAAGACCATGATTGACAACACCTGCCAAATACTTAAGAATATGTTTTACAGCTATCCAGCGAGTGGTTAAAGGTTTATGCATAATTGACTCACCTGATTTTCTGCAAAAGCAATTTCACCATCAATTAATGTAGCATATTGAAAACCATCCACGGTAAAATGATAAAATGTTAGATTTTTGTAAAAATCAGTGCCTAGGTGAGTAAGTTTCAAATAAAAAAGCATAAAAGTGGAAACTAACTTAGAATCTTTCATGCCAGCCTGCTGATTATGTAAGTCCAAGATATACTTGTTTAATTTTGAGATATGTGAAGTATGTTAGAAGACAAGTAATTAAATTCCAAGCCTAGAAAAAAATATAATAAACTAAGACCTTTTAAGGAGAATAATAAATGAAGCTGAGAAATAGGCTTTTCTATTTCACCCAAAGATTCTCCGTAATGACAATGTCATCAGCATAGGTCATAATGAAAATTGTCAAAGAAGAGGTGAATCGGGTGAATAAGAAATGATAATTTTTGGTATTTTGAAAATCAAACTTATATAATGTGTTTTTCATATAGACATATACCAAGCACAAGATGCTTGTTTAAGGCTATAAATTGCCTTATTCAACATGCAAACAATACTGGGGTTAGTGTTCTCAAATCCAGAAGGTTTTTGCATTAACACTATTTTAGAAAGATTGTCATTCTAAAAGGCATCACTAAAATCAAATTACCTAAAAATCCATTCCTTAATAAGAGCAATGGTAAGAATAATACAAATAGTAGATGGTTTAATAATAGGACTAAAATATGTGAAAAATCAATGCCTTCAACTTGGTGGCATCTTTTTGCAACAAGTCGTGCTTTGTACTTTTTAATAGAATGATGTCCAAAATCCTTTAACATTTTACAATGAATGATATTCAAATTATAAAACTGTCGTAGGATGATAATAATTGTGGAAGAAGCAGTGAAGAATTTACTTGAATGGAGCACTGAAACAGCCGAGACAGAAGAATTAGAGGCAGAAATGGACCTAAATGGTGGTTCAAAAAAGGGGTTAAGGCAAAAAAGGAGTTAGGATTTTTTATTAAAAAAATGAAAACATAGTGGAATTAAGAGAGGGATGAGGGCAACCTACCTGGACGACGGAGGAGAGACATAGCTCCAACGACAGAGGAAGCAGCAGCGACACCTCTTCCAACGGTAGTGGAGACAGATGGAGGAACTTCGTTTGAGGCAACGAAACACGATCCAAGCAACTTGACACAGACTTTAGAGGAGAATGGACCTGGACAGCGTTGGCAGAGGGTGGCCGGAGGGGATACCGAAGAATGTTGCAGGAGAGAGAGAAGAGAAAGGAGAATGGGGAAGAGAGAAGGGTGTTCTCGAAAGTGAAGGAAAAGGGCTGCACATTTTGAATTTAGATCAGGTTTACCGTCGGATTTACTGATAGATAAATCCGATGGTAATACATTGCATATGACCAAAACACAGCGTTCCATTAATTGAGATTTACCGAGAGATAAATCCGATGGTAAATTTCATGGTAATCTCAGCGCCAATTTTTCTTGTTTTTCCTCTAATAATTACTGGTGAATTTACTGTCGGAATATCAACTTCGACGGTAACCTTTTTATCTAACGAATTTATTGCCAAATCCACCGGTAAACCTGCCGCTAATGTCCAACGTTAAATTCGACGGTATTCAATATTTTTCTTCTAGTGTTATGAAACGCATAAAAGTCATTCCTAAATAGTCTTTGACCTAGAATCTCTTTGTTCACATGTGACTTAACAAGACAATAAAAAGTGCGAAATTCAAAAGAAAAACATTATTATCAAGATAAAACTTTGCCACACTGAGTAAATTTTTAGCAATACGTGGTATGAAAAGAATAGTCTTGAGAGTGAAATTTGTATTAGTTGCAAGGTTAGTTAAGATAAAATTTTCAAATTGTGAAATTGAGATACTTGTACGATTGGTAATGAACAATTGGTTAGGTCCAGTGTAGTCTAATTCACTCATGATATTGGAGGCATCATTGATAAGATGATGACTAGCCCTTTAATTAGGATATAGAATGTCTCAACAACGGAAGAAAACGTTACTAAGAAAGAGTTTGATTGATGAAAAGAGGAAGGAGGAGGTAAAGGGCGATTCTACTAAAGCATTTGATTTGATGAAGATGACAAATTAGAAGAAGATAGTCCATAAAATTCTGATTGAACCTAAAATAACATTGCAAAGGCTGAATGTTTTGTTCTGCCACATAATTAACATTTTATTTGAAAGTTTGAATGCCAAGTGTTAGAATATAATCAGGATCAATTAGTATTATTTAGTGTATTTGAATATTTATTATAGGAGATTATGACTTTCTAATATAGTTCTTCATTAGAAACAACCATTGCTTCAATCTCACCAAGGGTATAAAGTTAAGGTTTAGGTTGAATTGTTGTAATGCAATTGGAGAACCACTACACCAAATTAGTCATATAGCTACACTTGATTTATGACCTTTATTTTAAGGGTCTCTATTTATTAATATAGTGACATTTATATATGTAATTTTTTAACTGTCACTGATCTAATCACTAATCACAGTCTCACCCTTTTTTTTATCCTATTTTTTCAAAAAGCATATTCACACTTTCACAGTGAGAAAGAGAAGAGAAACTAACAACCTCACCGTGCTACAGTTCCCGTTTGCCATCGCGGTTCAAGTTTGCCATTCGCCATTCACCGTCGCAGTTCGAGTTTGCCGTTCACCCTTCATCGTCGCGGTTCGAGTTCGCCATTCGTTGTTCACCGGCGCGGTTCGAGTTCGCCATTCGCCGTTCACCGGCGCGGTTCGAGTTCGCTGTTCGCCGTTCACCATCGCGGTTCGAGTTCGCCATTCGTTGCTCACCGGCGCGGTTCGAGTTCGCCATTCGCCGTTCACCGGCGCGGTTCGAGTTCGCTGTTCGCCGTTCACTATCTTATTATATGGAGGATTGTTTTGTTGGAAGTTTTAAATTTTATCTGTTTTAAAATTCATTTTGATTTTACTTGCACACAACCTGCTCGATGAAATGTTTCAACTAAAATTATGGTTGATTTGATGCATTTCTAATTAGAAGGATAGATAATAGTAAAATTGATGCACTGATATGGTAGACCTCTCCTCGTCATCTCTCTCTATTTCAAGTCTTCAAGCTCTCTCTTTGACAAGTAGCACTCCTCCACTGTAATAATATCCCCTTTTAGAGTGATTTTAATTTCATTTCTGTTGTGTTTCGCAGGGGATTACAAGATTCTTACTCACCTTAATTCCTCACTTCAGAAAGGTATGTGTGCTTTATCCTTATGGAGTTATGGTAATGCTTCAATAATTTCTTTCTTTGCCTTTTTAAATAGGAATTTATTGTGTGCTTTAATTATATGATTAATTTTTGAAGCATGAATTTGTGATTATGGTATGTAAGCATAATGCATTGTTGCCTTTGACTTTTGTGCAGATTTTGTTGTCGGATTTTGAGTATCCTCATTGTGGTGAGAGGTGAGTTACTCTTCACTGTGAACTGTGTTTATTGGATGCAATGTGATTGCTTGCTCTAATTTCATTTGATTTTTAATTAGAAAACAAAATAAGATAAGGCATAATGGAAATTACATAGCAAATGAAGAAAAAAACTAAGACAAATTACATGGCAATGATGCATGATGCATTAGTCAAACCAATACTAAGAGAAACCAAAAGAGGATATACATGGATACAATAAAGTGGTTCATTCAAAAACTAATTAAGCATATTGTGAAGATGGATTTCGAAGATGGCAAGCAGCTTGCTCCACAATATAAACTAATTAAGAGCATTTTTAATTAAGGAAAAGTACTGGGTACGTTAGCTGCATTTCTAATTGTGTCTCTTCCGTACATACATGTAGCACACTCCAGATATATTAAACCAGAGTCTTATTTCATAATTAGCTTATTCTACTATTTCTTTATTTTGTTAAGTAATAGTCCTTACATTATATCACTGATTGTGTAACTATGTTGCTAAAATTTATTATTCTATAGTAAATAATCACCCAGGCTTTCCTCATTTTATTTCTTTGATAAAATGAACTTAATTAAACAAAACAAGATATTGCTATCAATCTTGATATATGAATTATATTTTTTCTGTATTGGAGTTCTAACTTATTTTCTTTGTGCTTTGTATTTTTTTTCCAATTTAGGAACTTAGTGCCATTGTTCCATTTTGAGAAAAGCAAAAGATTGTAAGAACTGCTATCAACAAGGTACAAAATTTATAGGAGGATACCAGATAGAATTTGCAAACCAGTTCTTTACATTTACTATGTCCTTTAGCATATAACTTATTCTCTCTTCCACTTTTTAACTTTCCAATATTCTTCAATGTAGTTCCGTGCAGCTATTCAGTTACAATTTGATTTCCATCGGGCAATTTACAATCTTGGAATTGTTCTGGTCATAATTCTTCTCCATTTTACTTATATATCATGCAATTGTGCTTTGTTTTACTTTGTTTGTGTGCATGTAACAGTATTAAGAGTATAGAATTCACTTTCTTTTTTCTGCACTTAACATGTTCGATGAAATGCTTCAACTAGATTTCTTTGAATTCTCCCTTTATTATTTCTTCTCTTGATTTCTTTGATGTTTTTGTGCCTTGATGACATCATGAATCGGTTAGTCATCTTCCTGAATTATGCAAATTGCTATACTAGAAATGGAAAAGCTAATTAACTGAACTTTAGTCTTAGATTTCATCTCTCTATCTTATGTCCATCCTTATAAAATCTGGTAGTTTATTGTTACTTTCTTTTTCTAAATGCTGCCAGCTTCTATTCTTTTGATTGCACTGTCAAGCAAATTAATGTTTATGTTTATATATGTTGCAGTTAAAGTATTCACAAGCCTCCAAGAAAATGCACCAAAAAGCGGTATCCTTGCTTCCTTTATTTTTTTTTCCCACTAATCAATTTTTCTGTTATTCTTATTGTTACTTCCATCAAAGCCATTTTTATACTGTTCATGTTTTTTATAATAATAACACTCATTTGCTTAAATAAGTGTTGAAAAATTTAAATTCTCTCTTGTATATATATTGATCCGATCCAATATACATGTGTATGAAATTAAATATCAATGTGGGACTCAGACCAAAAGATTAAAAGAAGGAACAATTTGGAAGCAGTGTAGTAGTGTTCCTTTTTGTACTTGCATGCATATAATTCATGATTTGTTAATGTTTATGTCTGCGTCATGAAATCTACATTCTTTTCCCATTGAACCAAAGTAGATGCCACTTTCCAACTCACTTCGATTGTGTAACAGAGTAACACTTCACACCAGGTTTTGTTTATTTATTTAGTTATTTATTTATTGTATATTGTCAAAAGAAAGAATTTGTAACAGCGATTACTTGATTTGTGACAGCTATTTTAAGGGTCTCTATTAATCAACATTATGACACTTATACTCTTAATTTTTAAACCGTCAGTACTAACTCTATATCTCTCTCATTCTTTTTCTTTCTTTTTTTTTAAAACTGTATTCAGTGATGCAAAAATTTTAGGTGAAGGAAACTTGTTTAGTTAACCAACTTGTTGACCATAGTGATGCATCTACATTGAATTGTTGCTCTGGTTTTGTGGAGCAAGCTGCTTGCCAAGAGTTATTATAGTTATCAGTTTATCAGTTTGCATGTACATTCTTCCACCCCACTTCATCAGTTTGGATTTGTGTGTCACTAGTGTAGTTAGTGCAAAGCTGGGTCATGAAGCTAGTTTTCTTTGCCATCAGTGTTGGCATGTTGGATGAACGAAACTGGAATATGTGATCTGTATCATTAGTAGTGGTGGTTGGTGTTTCAGATAAGGTAGAAACCCAAGAGTGAGAGAGTGCTCTTTGAGCTATAGCATTTGTTTTCTTGAATATTCTGCAGATTGCCTAAGAGTCCTGCATGTTGAAATTGAAGTTAGCTAGAAAGTGTGAGATCGATCTTGTAGAAGACCAAAGATTTCTTGAGTCCAATGGACTTTGAACCCTCTGAGGAGTATATAGGCCTGTCAGTCCCTGTGGCTTTCCAGAACCCAGCTCCAGTTACCCTATTTGGCCTTGCACTGTTCCTGTATTTTCTGTCTTTTGGGCTATATTTGGGTTTGCACTGTAGTTACCCAGCTCCAGTACCATACGTGAGGGCCATGACATGATTAATTTGAAGGGGACTAAGTTGGAATTGGTTGTGTGGAACTTAAATGTAATTTCTTATTAGTTTTTAAGAGTATTTCTTAAATGTAATTAACATGGAACTCTTTAATTATATTTTTTACTATGTTTTTACAGGTATGAAGAGAAAAAGGTCAATAAAGAAGTATCAAAGTCCTAAAAAATCTCTCAAAGATGTTGAAGATGATAAATTAGTGTCATCTCCTAATACAAGAGGAAATGATCATATCTCAATTTTCAATTTTACCAAATTCTTAAAGTGTGAACTTATACATGATTGTTTTTTTTTATTTAAGTAATATAGTTTTCTCTTATTTCTTTTATGTTTTTACAGGTATGAAGAGAAGAAGGCTAATAAAGAAGTATCAAAGTCCTAAAAAATCCCTCAAAGATGTTGAAAATGCTAGACTAGTGTCATCCCCTAATGCAAGAGGAAATGATCATATCTCAATTTTCAATTTTACCCAATTCTTAAAGTGCCATCCCCTAATATTGTTTTTCTTATTTTTTTTTTATATTATTGCAGGTATTAAAAGGAGAAGGCTTGTACAATTTGAAGAGGAAGAAGATGAACATATTGAACCGAATGTTGTATATGCTGGAGAAAATATTCATCTCTCAAATGATGAAAATGGTAACTATCTCCTCTTTTAGCATACTATGAAGTTTTTAATTCCTTTAATTAGGTTTCTAATTTTTTTACTTTGAAGTTATCTTTGCACGAGAAAAAAGACATCTTTCAAGTTATTCTAGGTCAACATCTTCTAAAGGCACGAGTCAACAAGAACATATAGCTCAAAGTTCATCCATTCAAAATGATTGTAAGAGATTTGCCGTTTTTATTATTGTAACAATGTTTCTTGCATTTTCTTACACAAAAATCAGTTTAACATAACTTGATGACTGAAAAGAAGTTCAGTCCCAACTGTTGGAGAAGATTAAGGCAAGAAACATCCACGAAAATAAGAGTACAATACATCAAACAAGTTAAAAGTCATCCCCTAATATTATTATTTTTATTTTTTTTATATTATTCCAGGTATTAAAAGGAGAAGGCTTGTACAATTTGAAGAGGAAGAAGATGAACGTATTGAACCGAATGTTGTATATGCTAAAGAAAATGTTTATCTCTCAAATGATGAAAATGGTAACTATCTCCTCTTTTAGCATACTATGATAAAAATATTGTGAAGTTTCTAATTCTTTTACTTTGAAGTTATCTTGGCACGAGAAAAAAGACATCTTCCAAGTCATTCTAGGTCAACATCTTCTAAAGGCACGAGTCAACAAGAACATATAGCTCAAAGTTCATCCATTCAAAATGAAGTTCATAGTCATAGCCTATCAGATGCTGATTTTCTTAATAATGAAGAGGTAAATGGAGTTGCTATTTCTAGAAAGAAGTGGAACACCACATGGTTTGTCATTGTTGTAGGTATGTTATTTTTTTTTATTAATTTACTAGTTCAAATAATCTGTTTTCAATTACTAGCTGTCTTAAATAATAGCTCTTTTATTTTCTTTTTAGATGAACAAGGGGTTGAAAAGAGTATGCATCTTAAGGTAAAAGATGCATTTTCCCTTCATCATAGTAGGAAACGAGTTCTTATAGAATGGAATGGAAGTGGTCAGCCAATTGGAGAATCCGGTGGACTCTTGGGAGGTGTTTTGGGGCTCATTGCAAGTAATTTTAATAATTTTCCTATAATGTACAAAACATGGCATAAGGTTCCACTACAATACAAAGATGCTGTTTTTGAGAATACTATTAAGGTATGCTATTTTTTATTATATTTTTGTTTTGAAAAATATTATTTGTTGTGTTTACCTTAAGTTTTGTATACTAACTACATATTTATGTTTTTTTTGAAGAAAATATTTGTTGTTAATGATGATGAACACAAAAAGTATATCTTGTCAAATCTTGGAAATAAGTGGAAGAATAATAGATGCAAGCTATTCAATGAGCATTATAAATCGGAACTTGGTTGGGATGCAAATGTTAATTTGAATCCAATTGGAATTCCCAAAGACCATTGGGCTGCATTTTTGGAATATAGATTGAGTCCAAAAACTCAGGTAAACACATTTGTTATTTGTTAGTTTTTATTTGTGTTTAAGATCCATTAACTTTTATGTTTGTTAATGTGCAGGAATTGTGTGAAAAGAATGCTATAAATCGGCAACAATTAAAAATTCCTCACACTCTTGGCTCAAAAACACTTGCTAGGAAACGCCATGAACTTGTACATTTGTTTACTTTCTTAGTATTTTTGTTTTATTAATTTTTTGTGTTAGTTATATTTTAATTTGACCAATCTTATAATAATATTAGGAAGTTAAAACTGGGCGACAATTTAGCAGAGGAGAAATGTTTTCTATCACTCACAAGAAAAAAGATGGAACATTTGTCAATGAAGAAGCACAACAAAAGAATGTAAGATAAAATTCTAATCTATATTTATTCCCACAATGATATGAACATAGTTAGATAGAGTGGGGTGGGGATGGGGTTTAATTACTTGCTGCATATGTCCTTAATCAAAGGAACTAATTAATATTGGTTTCACTTTTGTTAACTTTTCTAAACTTGGGTTTATCTTGGGGTCAGTTATGTATAATGATTAATGGTATAGATGGAAGAGAGGGAGATTATTATTATCATTTATTTTGGATTCGGATTATTTTTGTGTGTATGTTGAGTTTATGGACTAGTTTGGTTGAATTTGATTGATATGTTCAACATTGTGGTTCGGAATTTAGTCCATGCAAAGAAAGAACATTATATAGCATTATTGCTACTGAAATTTTTATGTATCCACTTTAGACAATTAAAGTTGAAACTAACCCTACCAAACATAGTAGTACTCCTGTTACTTAATAAACTCGTAGTACTTCTTTGCAAAATGATTGATAAATTCTATTGGACTAATATTGCATATGTCACATTATTATTTATCTATGAATCACTTCAGGAAGACTTACAAAAGGAAATTGGTGAGGGTGCTTCTGAAAATGAAGCATATGTTAAAGTATTTGGCAAAGAGAATTCAAGCTATGTTAGAGGTATGGGATTTGGTGTTCGTCCATCTCAAATGATTGGATCCTTATCCCGCTTAAGAGAGTCTATGCAATCTACTACAACTAGTGGACCATCAAGAACTGAATATCAAAACTTGAAGTTACAAGTACAATTGCTACAGGAACAAGTAAATTTTCTTGTGAATTATCAAAAGGGTCAATTGCCACCCGGTTTTCCTACTGAGGTAAGATAAAGACATATGTTATACTTAATTTTATAGACTTGCGTACTTAATTTTCATCATTAACAACTTCTAAAATGATTGTAGTTTAATTTGTAATCATAGCCTCTTGTATAACACTTGTTGATTTGTTAAGTATCTTTCTAAAATATTTCCTAAAATATATATTTTTTTATTTTCAATTGTAGGTTGCAGATTTTGAATCACCGACACATACAAGACCATATTCTTCTGCCAGTCATGAACCTCAACAACATAGGCCATCCAACGTTTAAAGGAGTTTTATGATTGAATTGTTAGGTTTACAAGTTTGGATTAAGTAGGAATTTTTTGAATTTACATATGGATTATTACTATGTAATTAAAACTTGTAGAATTCAACTTTTGAAATACATTGTTGCTATTTTTGTAAAACTTGGGGGATTGAATTTGGATTTGTTGAAAAACAGTCATTTATGGAGAATTCAACTTTTGATAATAGAAATTTTGATGTTAGAGAGATTATGACATTTTAAAATAGTCACTAAATACAGGAAAAAACTGTCACAGGAATAAATAACTTAGTAACGGTTTTAAATCGAAAAAATGTCACTAAAAATATTGTGACGGCTTAAATAGTCACTAAATATGCCTAAAAACTGTCATAAGAACTAGTAACATAGTGACGGTTTAAATAGTCACTAAATATGCCTGAAAACTGTCACATGATTTAGTAATTTAACGACGGTTTCAAAACGTCGCGAAATACAGTATAAAAAATACTTTTACAAGTGTTATAAATTAGTGACAGTTTTATACTTTAAAAACCGTCACAAACAATTTAGCGACACTCCTTACCAACGGTGGTCCAAAACCGTCACTATGCCAGCTGGCGACGCTCAAATCTGTGACGCTTTTTTAAACCGTCGTAAAACTATTTAGTGACAGTTAAAACCGTCACCAAGCATTAAAAAAAACCGTCGTCAAAATACTGTTTTGTTGTAGTGACTTATCAGGTAAACCATCACATGGAGAAGTAATATGATCTTCAAGAAAAGCGGTATAACCATTAACAAGAAGATAATCCACAATATCTTTTATCTTTTGAATAAATTATAAAGCAGAAAGATTTTAATTTCTTTACCCATTTAAGTTGAGAACGAAGCTGTTTGATGATAGTCTTTGTTGAAGTGATAAAATGTTGTTGAATTTTGTCCCAAATTTTATAGGCTGATGAATAATGCATAATCGATTCTTGAATGTAGTATCTACTGAGGCAAGTCAAGAGCTCAAATTAAAATCTTGCAACATCCATTTAGAGAAATCTAAATTTTTTTTGCCATGTAATTTTTTTTTTCACAAAGTTTATCAGAGATTGGGCTAAGGAAAGTTTTTGAATTTGCAAAAACTAAAGTGACTAAGGTCATGGATCAAGAACATGATGCTTTTGATACCATATGAAAAAATAAACACTGTAAGAATTCAAAAAATTGTGAAGAGAGAATTGAAGGTAATTGTGGATTCAATCAATGATTATACGTCTAAATTATGTTACACTCTTAGTAATTGATCTGTTTACACTTATGATGCATAGACACTGATACGGATATAGGACACGACATGGTATGGGACATACTGGTACGCGATATTAATATTAAAATATAAATTAACTTTTTTAATTATTTTTAATATTTTATTTTAATTATATAAATTATTTAAAATATTTTTTTGTTTTAACAAATAACAATATATACTATTTCTAAATTTATTTTGAAAATACATGTTAAGAATAATGGTGGACATGTTGACATGTGATGGTATTTAAGTGTGTCCAATTGTATTTGAAATTTTTTTATTTTTTATTAAGACATAATTGAACACAGTAGAAACATATGTCAGATGAGTGTCGTATTCATGCGTAAGCATCTTTCCTATCTTTTTCTACTGAATTTGCATTTAATTTGTTAAGTTTAATCGGGAATTAATTATCTTTTAGCCACTATGAATGTTACTTTGAGTCGTGTATAATTTTGTTTATTTTAGGCAGCATTCGACTGGATTTGATGGAGTTTCCGCAGAGAAAGAGAAGAAGACGAATGATGCTGTCAACCCTAACCTCTCTTCACTCAAACCTAAATATCTCAAGCTATAGAGGTCCAATCGATGTGATTCCAGTGGCGTTGAAAAGCTAACTTCCAGAGCTTTTCAACGATATATAATAGTCTATACTTCTTCTCCATCAACGCTGCCAAGGCTGCGCCTAACTTGGGATTTCTCAAGTTAGGCGCAAGAAACAACAACAACACGCAACATGTGCTCTCCATCAAGTAAGGCGCACTCCCATCTCAAGTAAGGCGCATTGCCTCCTCTTCAGTTCAAGTTAGCCTCCTTGTGTGGTGAACAGCATGAAGTTAGGCGTGGATCCTAGTGAAGCCAAGTGGTCCCCACGTTACAAGGCGCGGATTAGTTAATTAATTCTGATTTAAATTTAAATTTTATTTTAAAATATGAAAAGATATTATTTTAATTTTTAAAAATAGATTTTAAATTAATTAGGATTAGATATAAAAAGAAAAAACTTTTCTTCTGGGGATTATTCCATCCCATCCCAAAAATTCACAGTTTACCTGAATCCTAGTTTTTCTCTCTGAACCATGAGTAACTAAACCTCTACTGTTAAGATTAGGAGCTTTGTCTATTGTATGGATTGATTATGTTGCTTGTTTTTTTCTATTTTAATTCATGTATTGATTCATATAATTAAAGAATTGTTTTCGTTCTTTATTTTATGAAATTGGGTGGAACGGAAGTATGACCCTCTTTCTAATTGAGTTCTTGTATAACTTGAAAAAGCTCTTTACTTGAACAACAGTTTGAAAACATATTCTCCTAAATTTCTAATTATCTGAATTTAACGAGATACGTGACATATAATTCTTTTATATTTGGGTAATTAGGATTTTTGTGGCATAATAACTAGAATTAAACTTCACACTCTAATTGAAATTAATTAACCAAGGAATTGGCGATTGATGAGAGTTAGAGGAGACTAAAAAGATCTAAGAAATTAGGGTTTAGTCACATATGATTTGCCATGAATTAAATCTTGCATGATTAAAATAGTTAGTAAGAAAAATCAATCAGGAAAATAGATAACTCTGAAGTCTTAACTATTTCTTCATATATTATTCTTAACTTATTTATTGCCTATCTTCTGAAATTCTGAATTTATTGTTTAATATTTTTTGAACTCTCAAACACTATTTTTTGTTTGTCTGACTAAGCCAATCACTCAATCATTGTTGCTTAATCCATCAATCCTCGTGGGATCGACCCTCACTCACTTGAGGTATTACTTGGTACGACCTGGTGCACTTGCCGGTTAGCTTGTGGGTTATAAATTCTGCACCAAGTTTTTGATGCCGTTGTCGGGGATTGACTGTAATTGACAACTACTGATTGTTTGATTTCTTAGATTAGGCGTTTTTGCTTTAATTTCGTTTAACTTATTTCTTTAAAATAAAAAAATATATTTTGATTTATTTTATTAATTTTTTTCGCTTAATTTCTGAAATTAAGTTTGGTGTCCCCTTAGTTGTTTTATTCTTCCTAGTTATTTTACTTATTGAGTCTAAATTTTATACTTCTTTTTTCTTATTAGTTATTTTATTTTCTTAATTATTCAGTTTATTTTCTTTATTTTATTTTTCTTTTATTTTTGTTTTCTTTTATATTTTATTTTATTTTTCTTTATGTTCTTTCTTCTTTGCTTTTTTATTTACCACATAGTGCGTTTAATTCTGTTTGGTGTTTTGTGTTAAGAAAAAATAATGGAGAGAGATCACATGGATTACTCCTCACACCCAAGTAGTGATTTATATTATTGTAGATGGAGGAACTATCCAAATTTTGGTTGGCAAAGACAAAACTAAAGAAACTTCAATGCTCCATGTTTCAACTATCAAGAGCCACCACCTCCCTATTCATACTAAGAACCACCACCCCTCTATCCATATTAAGAACCATCATCTTTCTACCCATATCAAGAGACACTATCTCCCTATTCATACCAAGAACCATCCTCTTTTTACTCTTATCAAGAACCATAATCTCATTCTTATTGATATCAAGAACCATCATCTATTGAGTTTCTCATGAAAGAATTCATACATGATATAAAGACGAGTGTCAAAAATGTAGAGAAATATGTGCAGTCGATTATCAAGAACCAGGAAGAGGAACAAGAAAATTCCTTTCCAAGAGATATAATGCAAGATCCTATTGAAAAAAGTGAGGAAATCAATCAAAGGAGTTTATACTCCAGTGAATTAGAGAACTTTCCACCCTCACATATGGAAGAAGAGGAAGATGCAAAAACAAAGGAGGAAGATGCACCAACAAAGGAGGTTGTAAGGGATGAAAACAATTAGGGGAATCTACACTCCAATGAAGCAGAGAGTGGCATAAAGGGTGAGTTTATTGAAGCACCAATTCAAGAAGTTCTTGATGAAGGGTACACTCTAACTATCACACAACATCCAAATTTTGAAATCAAAGAAGTGAAGGCAACCAAAGAAAGTACTAAAAAGGGGATTGTAACCAAGAAACAGAAGAAAATATCCATGAAGAAGAGAAGATGAGGAAAAAACAATCCAACCTCTACCCCAACAAGCAAGGTGAATCAAGCTAATCACAATAAAAGAAAGCTTGTTAGGAGAAATTTATATCAGGGGCACTAATTTTCATCTCTCTCCCCTTGGAGACATTCCTTTTAACCAACTGGAAGAAGAGTAAGAAAATTCAACAATCAAGTGTCAAGCTAGTGACATTAAAGAAGCGCTTGTTTGGAGGCAACCCAACTACTAGTATCCTTGGTTTTGCAGTTGTTTTGGTTTTAATTTTATAGTTATTTTTATTTTAGCATTATAGTTATTTTAATTTTGGTTTTAAATTACTTTATCTAATTTATTTTAGAATTTTTCTTGTTTTACATGTGTTTTGGTAATGCAGAATGATCAGAACAGGAACAGGAGCAATTAAGAAGAATTTTTGACACCCTATTTTTAGATTTTCTTTGCTTGAGGACAAGCACACTTTTAAGTTTGGTGTTGCCGCTTCGCTTTTGGCCTTTTCTGTTTATTTTAATAGCACCAAAGGGAGATAAATGTTCTTCATGGAGGAATGAGATGACCACCAGCATAATTGAGGTGGTTGAGTTCCTTTCATTCTATTTCTCTTCTGTTCTTATTTTGTTGTCTTCTGTTTTCTATTGCTTTGATTGCCTGCATGATCTTTAGTACTTTCAGTTCTTAGATTTAGTTTCATTCTATCATTTGCTTTTAGTTAAAAAAAGGAAAAATGTGTCTCATGTATTGCTCACTGAACTTGAATTTAAAAGAAAAAAAAGTGATGTATCGTATGAGAAATTGAGTTTATATTTAAGAGTAATCTTATTTACTTAAATGTGGTGGTATTATTTGTGATTCTGAATACATGACATGAACAGTGCATATTTGAATTTGAATCAAAGGATGTTGATGTATAAGGAACAGGAATTTAGAGAACTATTATGAATTCTCTGAAGCAACCAAAATTTAATCCTTGAAGTAAAAGAAACAGCAAAAGAAAAATAAGAGTAAGGTCCAAGGCTCTGAGCATCAATGACTAGGGAGGTCTGACATGATTAAAAGTTCAAAGAGTTGTTTCCCTAGTCATATGCTTGTGGTGTGATTGTGTCAAGTAATCCTTGAGACAGAACTCTAAGAGTCGAGATCAAATGCATTTAACAGAGTATGCCAAAGGCTTTGAGCACCACTGTCTAGGAGTAACTGAAAGGAAAATCAGAACTTAAAGAGAGTTCGCTAGTTAAGTGCTTGTGGTATTTTTGTGTCAAGTGAAGCTTAAGACAAAACATTTAAAGTCATGGCTAGGCTTAAGATGCAAAGAGAATCAAAGAAAATTTGCTGTGTTCAAGGATTAAACTGAAATATAAAAGACTAGAGAATTCATAATATTATCCGGATTCTAATTCCGAATGACAGTAACATTCTTCTGATTCAAAGGATAGTGAGATGCCAAACCTATTCAGGATTGCAGTTGTAAATCTCACTTCAAGAAGAGACATGAGTTTAATTGAACTCTCACTCTCATGCAAATTCACATCCTAAGCTTATATTAGTTTTGGTTGCTTGAGGACAAGCAACAATTCAAGTTTGGTGTTGTGATGCGTGAGCATCTTTCCTATCTTTTCTTAGTGAATTTGTATTTAGTTTGTTGAGTTTAATAAAAAATTAATTATCTTTTAGTCACTATGGATGTTACTTTGAGTCGTGTACAATTATGTTTGTTTTAGGTAGCATTCGACTGGATTCGATGGAGTTTCCGCAGAGAAAGAGAAGAAGACGAATAATGTTGTTAACCCTGACCTCTCTTCACTCAAAACTGAATATATCAAGCTATAGAAATCCAATGGACGTAATTCTAGTGGCATTGGAAAGCTAACTTTCAGAGCTTTCCAACGATATATAATAGTTTATACTTCTTCTCCATCAAAGCTGCCAAGGCTGCGCCTAACTTGAGAAATCTCAAGTTAGGCGCAAGAAACAACAACACACAACATGTGCTCTCCTTCAAGTAAGGCGCACTCCCATCTCAAGTAAGGCGCATTGCCTCCTCTTCAGTTCAAGTTAGGCGCCTTGCGTGGTGAACAGCATGAAGTTAGGCGTGGATCCTAGTGAAGCCAAGTGGTCTCCACGTTACAAGGCGCAGATTAGTTAATTAATTCTGATTTAAATTTAAATTTTATTTTAAAATAGTAAAAGATATTATTTTAATTTTAGAAAATAGATTTTAACTTAATTAGGATTAGATATAAAAGGAAGAAATTTTTCTTCTGGGAATTATTCCATCCCATCCCAAAAATTCACAGTTTACCTGAATCCTAATTTTTCTCTCTGAACCATGAGCAACTAAACCTCCACTGTTAAGGTTAGGAGCTCTGTCTATCGTATGGATTGATTCTGTTGCTTGTTTTTTCTATTTTAATTCATGTATTGATTCATATAATTCAAGAATTATTTTCGTTCTTTATTTTATGAAATTGGGTGGAACGAAAGTATGACCCTCTTTCTAATTGAGTTCTTGTATAACTTGGTAAAGCTCTTTACTTGAACAACAGCTTGGTTATATATTCTCCTAAATTTCTAATTATCTGGATTTAACGGGATACGTGACATATACTTCTTTTATATTTGGGTAATTAGGATTTTTGTGGCATAATAACTAGAATTAAACTTCACCATCTAATTGGAATTAATTGACCAAGGAATTGGCGGTTGATGAGAGTTAGAGGAGACTAAAAAGGTCTAAGGAATTAGGGTTTAGTCATATATGGTTTGCCATGAATTAAATCTTGCATGATTAAAATAGTTAGTAAGAAAAGTCAATCAGGAAAATAGATAACTCTGAAGCCTTAACTGTTTCTCCATATATTATTCTCAACTTATTTATTGTCTGTCTTCTGATATTTTGAATTTACTGTTTAATGCTTTTTGAACTCTCAAACACTATTTTCTGTTTGTCTGACTAAGCCAATCACTCAATCATTGTTGCTTGATCCATCAATTCTCGTGGAATCGATCCTCACTCACCTGAGGTATTACTTGGTATGATCTAGTGCACTTATCAGTTAGTTTGTGGGTTATAAATTCTACAACACGTATCTAAAATACGTCTTACATGCGAACACAATAATTCAACGAAATGTACGTGGTTGGTATGTTTATATAATTGTAATGGACCGGTTTATACAATTGTAATGGATGGAAGTGATACAAATCAAGAAGAGATTGTTTGTTATGTACGTTAATTACAACTTAATTGACAGGGGCAGAACTGTTGTGGAAATGGATCTTTTTTAATTTTTTTAACAATTAGCAAAATACAGTGTGATTTTTTACTTTTAATTTTATAAGTGGTATCAGAAATAAATAAAAGAAAAAGAGTGATGAATGATTAGATTAAACACTACATACCATCTAATTTTTTATTCACCGAGAGAATCCACTCCCAAACTGTTGTAACTGTTTCAACTATTTTAAAGCTGATTGTTTTCATTTATTAATTCTGCGTCACTTTTAGTACTCTCTATAATCATCAAGTTATGTTAGAGCAGAATTTAAATTAAAGAAAAACAAGGTATCTAAAATTAGGGTTAACAATTTCACAAATTTACTTTAAAGCTCTATAAAAGCCAAATAGATTTCAGAAACCCAATTTTGACACAATTTTATGTCTATTATTTTTCCTTATAAAATAAAGTTTCATTTCTAGGTTAACAAAAAGAAAAAGAAAACTCTCTTAACTGTAAATCAATGTTTTTTCTTTATTTAATTTACTAGTTTCATTAATTTTAGATTGGTCCTGTTGGAAAGTTGCCGACAAATAACGGTGGATAAGATACCTAATTAGAGCATTAACCTTTTGTGAACTTTATCTCTCAAGACTAATGAAGACTGCTTCTGAAGTTGTTATTAAACGTATTGACAAGACTTATATCAACTTTTTTAAAGTATATATCTAGCTACTTGAACTAACTTTTATATTGAATGATAATATGGGAATATATTTTTTTTTTCAAAATTACATTATTTAAACAATTAACTATACAATATTATTCCTTTGAAAAAGAACAAATCTACCTACCATTCGTTAGTTTGAGAGTTAGACAAAATAAATTTAATTAAAGAAATATTGTTATTTATGAATTATTATCTAATGTAATGCATTGTTATACCTTTCTAAATCATTTTACTCTTATATGTATCTAAGTGCTGAAATCTAATTAATCTAATATAATTAAGACAGAGCATATTCAGAAATTAATTTAGTAATGGATAAAATAATGGTGATAATTATGAATATAGATACATGGTGTATTGTCTACAAATATGAATCTGCGTTTGTTAGAACCTGCAAAACGCAGGTAACGTTTTGTTGGGAACGAAAACAAAAAATCTGCAACTTGCTGCAAAACGCAGGTTGCGATTGGTAGGAAAGAGCAAACACGGCTCGAAACGTGTCCTTTAGTTCCCTGCATACAGACATGAGCAGCCTTTGATCAGTCTGGGGTTTTCAAAACGTAGCTTGCGTTCGGCAGGCGGAGAAGGCAAGTCGCAGATTACGAGTGGCAGCCTCTATCCTTGCATGCAGGACACGTGTCGACATAGGTGATGAATCCAGTCTTTAAAACCCCAAACGCAGATAAGTGTTTGTCTGTTTGAAGAAGAAGTAAGAGTGAAACATTTTGGCGAAGATTGTGTTGGGGGCTGAAATGGAGGATTAGTATGGAGGAATCCGGTTTTTAAAATTCCCAACGCAAATAAGTTTTTTTATTTTTAATTTTATGATCAATAAGTAAATGTATTTATTTGTATTTTATGTATTTGTGTTTTAACTAGTATTTTTTAATGATAAATAATATTGTTTAATTTAATAATAGAATACTGTTTAAGATAATAATAAAAAATTATTATTATTTTCTAATAATAAATAATACTGTTTAATTTTTTTTATTATTTTTTAATAATTTATTATTATTTTTTAAGATAATAATAATACTATTTAATAAATTATCATTATGTTGTACTTAGTATTATTTTTTAATATAACAATAACTGTTATTATTAATAAATTTTTAACAGAGTATTGTTTTTAAAAATTTTGTTATGGTTATTATAATTATTATATTTTCTTTTGCAAGTTATCAAGAATTTGTTGTCTAAAAAATTCGATCCGACAGATACTTTTAACGAGGTAGCTGCAGCGTCACCGACGCTTATTGCATTGGGTTTCAACACATTTTGTGAGTAGACGAAATGAGAGGTCATTCTGCACTGCTGAGTGCCTTAGTGGAACAATGAAGGCGGAAAACTCACACGTTCTATCTTCCAGTCGGTGAAGTGACAGTGACGCTGGAAGATGTGACATATATTCTTGGCCTCCCGGTTAATGGCAGAGAGTCTGTTACGGGTAGATCAGACAACAGTCACTAGTTTTTGGTGGAAAACTGTATCGCGTGTTTCAGTCGGGAGTCCGATCTGCAAGATCACGTATTGTGTAAGGTGAATCTTGTATGGGCTCGGCGGTGCAGAGACACCGAGATGTGTGACACGCAGGAGTCTATTGAGCGGTACGTTTGGGTTCACATTTTCTGTGTACTCGAAACGGTTGTGTTTCCCGATAAATCGACCACTTCATTGACATTTCTGCCTCTACTTCGGGACTTCCACCGGATTATTACCGTTGTTGATTATTATTATTTATGTCGTTATTAATAATTATTATTAATAAGGTTGATTAATTTTTATTAATTATTACTAATTATTATCTAGGTTCCGGCATATGAGTATGACTTTTAGGTCCCGACATATGAGCATCAGTTCCAGATGTCAGGGCGGGTATGAGCAGCATTTTTAGGACCCGTCACATGTCCAACAATTCCAGATGTCAGCCTATCGAGAACAACAGTTTTCGGTATATGAGCAGCAATGACAATGGCCAGCGTGGATTCAGCAACAACCGTACGAACCGAACCACAATCACCTCAGACAACTGAACCTTACATACCACAGATAGTTATTCCAGCAGAAAATCAGTTTAATTCGTCAGGTGGATCGGTTAATAAAAAAATATAGTTTTATTATTTTTATAATTTTTTTACAAAATTTAAAAAATAAAAAAAACGCAAACTAAATGTATTCTAATAATTTTAGATTCTTTATCAATGCATACCTTTTTTTCATTTTTTCAAGATTGATGGTGCGTTTGCGATAATTAATTTTAATAGGACAGAAGTTATTATTATATATTATTCTCTTATATGTTTGTTTGGTATGCGTAATATTTTATAAATTTATTTATTCTTATATAAGCTTTATATATCATAAATAACATAAATTAATTTATATGTTATGTGTGTGTAACTTGTTTGCATTGTCACTCAATTGTTTCTCGTTTATATTTTTATATATATGTACATGCGAAAGAATTCTTAACTACATACAATAAATAAGATATATGTAAATAGTTTTTCTAAAATATTTTATATGAAATAAATATTAAAAGACATTGACTAAAATACTCAAACTCTATCTAACTATTATAATAATAAATAATAAATAGTATTTGATTAAAAAGAATAAAATAAATACCATAACACTTTTGATTAATAGTAAATTTAATTAAATAAAATGTAATAAAAAATTGAATCTTTCAACTATAAATTTGTACCAAAAGTTAAATTTGAATGAATCATTAAAAAATATTAGTTTAATATGATTTTTTAATGTTGCGATAAAAGTACCCGTGGCAAATATTAAAATACATAAAGGAAACATAATTTATATATATTTACGGTATATAATAGTTAAAATATTATTTATATTCATGATAAATATAAATTCATAATTATTTCATTTGTTTTGAATTTATAATTAGATATTGGCATAAAATCATTATCATATAATAATCCTTTTGGTCGAATATTTAGCTAAAAATTAAATTAATATAAAAAATATTTATGAAAGCATGAGAATATAATATTATATATGATATAAAATTTATTATACCTTAAAAAATATTATATCAAACAATATATAGTTTTGAAATGTTAATAAATTCTATTCTAACGGCTTTTATGAATATATTATTGCATCTTATAATTGGGTAAAAAATATTTAAATATATAAAACCTAATTAATCATAAGACCAGATAAAATATATCATAAGCCAAATGAGTTCTTATTTACTTCATTTTCAGAAATATAAAAACATTTTATATTATAAAAAATAAAGTTTTATAATATAAGAAATATTAGAGAACCAATAATTTTAGTGTTTTGTAATCATCAATTGGCCATCAATAATGTTTTTTTAATGGTATGAGATTATATCTAATGGTGGAAGATCACTCACTTTTATTTTAATAATTAAGTGCTAACTAAAAAATACAAAAATTACTGACCCCTAAATTTTTTTTTATAATATTTCCAAAAAATACTCCTTATGATATTAAATTCTGAATGAAATTATATAAGTGTCCCTTAATTATCACGATTTGAAATTGTCATATCATCACTAGGTTATATACATCACACGAGCAGTGTATAATTAGATTTTAAGAAGTATATGTGGCTGTTAGTATCCAATAATGCGAATCGCAAGCAACCAATAATTTGGGGAAAACTGATTGAGATAGTAATGATAATAACCCGTGAAAACAAAATGTCATGTTTTGTCAATAAATAATTTCTGAAAAACAAATGTAACTTGNAGGTTCCTAAAAATTTTTAGGTTAAACGTTTTTGCTTTTAAAAGAATTTTATTACATTAAGATTTTTAAACTTTATAAAAATAAGACGTATATATAAGTCCTACTTTAATCAGTATTGTTATTTTTATCTGGACAAATTAATTTTTAAAATTGTGATAAAAAGATCCATATATTTTATTTTTAAAATTCAAAAATTTCAATATAATAAAATTTTGTTAAGAATAAAAATGTCTAACGCAACATTTCTAAGGGAGTTATTTAAATATATACTCTAATAATAATAATAATAATAATAATAATAATAATAATAATAATAATAACTCCCTACTATTTCTCAAGTGATTAGCAAATTGATTTCTCGATTATCATACGAACAATGATTGTGTTTCAAGTGTATTGTATTCTTCACGTTTCGAACAATATATAGATTTTCTTTCTATATATCTATCATACCATTTTGTTCTTGTCTTGTGGAAAATAGTAAGGATATATAGATGGTAATAAGATGGAGATGGGATAGAATGGTTCGAGTTTTTATTTGTTGTATCCCGGGTCTCTAATCTGTCTTCCGTATACATATTGAAACTAGTTTAAAAGTTATCTCTCAGTTATTTTATCTTTATATTTTAAAAATATAACAAAGAATTTTAAAATTTATCACAAGATGTATAAGATGTAAAACCATCTAGCCTTTCTTGTAGATTCCAAACCATATATGTTCACTGTTTGAGATTGTTGCAAATTTCCTCCATTCTTCAATAACAGTAGACACCTTGGTTTTTGCTAATTTGACATAAAAAAAAAACACTTACCTACTCCACTAAGTTTTTTATCTTGCTCTTTTGGAGTTCAATCTTGTTACAGAAAGTCCTAGGAACCAATTTTTACAATTAATATTCAACACAAAAAAAATTCAGAATCTTAAAAAAAAATATTTAAAATTCAATTAGAAGAAATATTTTAAACCCAAATTTAACAAAGTTATTTTTTGTGGACTTCATATTGAGTTTGTTCAATAACTCGCTATAGGGTTGGTTAAAATTGACGGTTCTAGTTTTGGTTTTCTATTATTACTCATCTTATTAACCCAAAAGAATAAATTTAAACAAAAGACAAACAAAAAACACAAAAATCTTATCCACACTTCATGGTTCACACTTCCAAGAAAAAACAAAAAGCTCTTACGCGGAAGACACAGGATTTATAACCATTTATATACTTAATCATGGTGGATAGACCTCTCTCAATTTTAAGAATAATGCTATATTTCTAAATTTTTTTATGAATCAAGTCCAACTAAATTAAATAATATGACTTGAAATAATATTAGTTGTAAAACCCGGTTAATTAACGGCTAATTAATCCATAAATGAGAATTTATTCTAGAAAGCCTAAAATGTGATTTTTATGGCTTATTATGATAGAGGAGATTGAGACGAGAATTTCGGTACCAATTTTATAAAATTCGGACCAAAATTGGACCGAACGGGCCAACCGGACCCAAAGTGGGCCCTTGGCCCAACATAACTAAACCAAAACCCTAGTTTTCAGCATTTTCTCTCCTCACTAAACACACTCACATGCTGAAATTGGAGGCACAAGAGGGAATAACACTCTCTCAAGTTCTTTCTCTCTTTTGATTTTCAAACCACCATAACTTTTGATCTAGAGTTCCGATTGCCGCACCGTTTGCGGCCATGCGTTCACCGCGGAGAGCTCTACAAAATCCATACAATCAATCTTGAGGTAAGCCACGTTTTGATCTTCGAATTTCTAGCCTTATTTTCGAGTTTCATGAGCAAAAATGTTGAGATTTTGGGCTCTTTGATGTTATAGGACCCAACTCTCTTGAAGGAGAAGGTTAATCTTGTCTC
>NC_029773.3:14637900-14639545 GCF_000817695.3 Arachis duranensis | reverse complement strand
TGTATATGTGGATGTTGAAGCTTGATTGGTGATATTGAAAAGCTTGAAAAGGGCTTTGGTGGTGAAAAATCTGTTTTTGGAGATGTTGAGGCCTTGAGAGCTTGTGGATAAGTAATTTGGAAGTGCTCCGGTTGAGCTTGGGAAAATCGGCTAAGGTATGGTCTCGGTTTCTCGTATCTAATATGTAATGTGGTAGGAAATACTTGGGCTAGAGACCCTAAGATAGGCATTGAATTGTTGGTGTTGTTGAATGGTTGAGATATATGATGTGGTCATATATGTGATGATGATTATTGATGCCTTGATAGTATGATGTATGAGAAATATGCATGTTGTGATATATGCTTGATGATTGGTTATGGTTGAATTGTGGGTTGAACCATGTTGATGGTGAATATGATAGTGATTATGTATAATGATGGTTAATTGGAATTGGTGTTGTTAAAAATTGGCATGAGGAAGAGTATATGATATGTCAATGTGTTTGGGTTTGAGCCACTTGGGTGAAGTGGACCAGAATGATGGGATAGTGATTTTGTAAATTGTGGTAAATTGTTTATGTGTGAGTTGAGGAGGGTTGGTGTTGAATTTGATATATTTTGATTGATTTCAAAGAAAAGGGATGAAATTGGCATGTTTTGATTGATTTTGAAAAGAGTTAAAAATGGCTTGTTTTGAAAATGGCACTTTGTGGTTTTTATGAAAAACTTGGTTTTTGGGCATACTTTGACGGGACATAACTTGGACTACGGATCTCTGTTTTGTGCCAAATCTATTTAGAAATGAAATTGGATCCGGTATGTCCATGCCGTTCGAAGAACGGGTGAAAAACGATTTAAAATGAGGAAGTTATGTCCGTCGGAAGATTGGGGGATTGAATTTGTGAATTCTGCAGCTTTTAACTTAGAAAAATTTTTAGCAGAATGACCCCTCGCGCGTAGGCGCCCTTGGCGCGTACGCGCCGTTCTTCCGGAAAACGGCATCCACGCGTGTGCGTGGTGTGCACGGGTGCGCCGATGTGCTGCACCCAATGCCCAGCCATTTTGCCAGAGAGTTGTGCCAGAATTGTGCCAGCTTTGTGCTTGGGGCACGAGAGCACCCACGCGTACGCGTGGCTGACGCGTGCGCATCGCTTGGGTATTCTTCAATCCACGCGTTAGCGTGCATGACGCATACGTGTCGATGAGTTTTTGAGGCCATCCGCGTGTGCGCGTGGAGTGCGCGTACGCATGGCCCTGTTTTCATCCCAAAGTTGATTTTTGAGTTTTGAAAGCCAAATTTCATACTTCTAAGCCTCCGATCTCACCATTTATGTCTTGAATCATTATGATATGCCTAGCTATGAGAGAATGAGCTAGTGGATGTGGTAACTTGCGAGTGAAGCAAGGGAAAAATGAATAATCAATGAGGATCATTGATGATTATGTGAGATGTGGAGGATGGTGGTGGAAGTGCTTGTTATGCCATTGGCCGAAGGGCCGTAATTGTTTATGAATTGGCTGGTTCTGGATTGAACTGTGAGCCAGAATAGCTGTGTATGCTATGAATATTGGCTGGTTATGGATTTAACCATGACCCGGATGGCTAGATTACTGCCGTGTTACGGCGGAGCCATGATTATGGCTATGTATAAATGCATATATGT
>NC_029773.3:14619740-14637564 GCF_000817695.3 Arachis duranensis | reverse complement strand
GCTCTATAACCGACAGATGATATCATCAGCCACTAGGGACAGGCATTCATCATATGCATACTATATGAATTATTTGAGATTACCTATTTGACTGCATATTACTTGCTAATTGTCTAAATGCCTTACCTGTTCCTAATTGTATGTTTCTTGCCTGATATAACTGTGTTTGCTACATTATACTCCTGGTGGTTGGGAGGTCTGAAGGAATTGGAAAGGGAAGTATTAGTTAGACTGAAGAATCTTTAGTCAGTCGCCACATATGGTTTAGCTTGTTTATAAGCTTTGATATTATCTGGAGGAAGTTCTAGGATTGCCTTCGGCTTTCCTCTACTATTATGTATTATATATGTGGAAGCTGTTACCATGCTGAGGACCTCTGGTTCTCACCCATGCGGATTTTGTGGTTTTCAGATGTAGGACGTGAGGTTTCCCGCTGAGGCATGCTGGAGACTTCTAGATTTGCGAAGATCCTTTGTCCTCGGGACTATGTTTTGGGTTATATGTTTTGCTTAGATACTTTTGTCTCCATTAAATAATACAAACTGTGATGACTCCTCTTATGGGAGATTTTGGAGAATATGTTTTCTGTATTCGTGTCCCTTTGGGTTTCCTTTGGGGTTTTCTTTATTTCATCATATGTATATATTGCTATGCTCGGACCGGTTATCTTCGCAGCCGGATTTTGAGTCTTGATATTCCTGTCTTTGACACTCTTTTGTATATATATAATCTCGCGTTGGTTTATCCTTGTTCGTTACGTTATCGATCGGAGTGTTGCGCTTTTGAATTGCGGTTTTTGTTTACCCCTTTTTCTACAAAGGCTCCTAGTTATAATCAATCATTCATACTACTAGACGTACTAATTTTTTATTTTAGAGGTCGTAATACCTTGCCATCTCTGAATTATGACTTAAGCATAAGACTCTGTATGGTAGGGTGTTACATTAGTCATAACCAGGGACGAATCCAGAAATATTATCATGGGGCCAATAGCATATATAATATTAAAAAATTATACAAAAAATTATATAATATAAAATGTATTACAAAAATATATTAATAGAGAATATATTTTAAAGTAAAAAATATCTATATACTTTTTACTAACGAAATGATCGATTTTTCGTATTATAAAATTCATCGATAATAGAATTTTTGTCAAAATTTTCAACAATTTTCTTTTAAATGTAATTAAAAGACAATTAGAAAGAAATTTATCTTTCGAGTTATTCTTCACAATATTCATAACTAAAAAAGATCTCTCAGTTATAGTAATTGAAACAGAAATAATTAATACCAAATCAAGAAGGACGCTCACAAGAAGAAAAAAAATTCACTTGAAAAATTTTATTTAATTAAAAATATTACTAATAATATCTTTTCAAATTTTTTTAATATTGTTACTTACAGTTTAGATATTAGAATTCATTAATATTTAAATTAGACTAAACTTTTATTTATATTAGACTAAATACTAAATAAATTATAAAAAAATTAAATCATACTTAATAACTTATTACTATTAATCTTTTTTAAAAAAAGTTGGGGACCAAGGCCTCCACTCGCCCCCTTCCATCCGTCCCTGGTCATAACTAATTTTTATTATGTCAAACCAACTTAATTAGACTTAATTAACAAAAAGACTTAAATAGATAGTATTATTCTATTTTTTATCATAAGATATTGCATCATCCTTTACCAATAGTTTTACCGTTGAATTTTTGAATGGTTCTTATCCTAAATTTGTCATAAAAAAATTACCATTGGAAATTTTTTTTTCGCTAGAAAATCTGACAATAATAAGTGACAAGAAAAATAATAAAATGAGTGCGTAAGACAATAGCAGTTTAGCAAAGACTAACTTTTTACCAGCCCATCTGATGAAGCTCTTTCACTACTGCCGGCCACCAGAATCTGCTCCCCCCATCGCGTCCCCTCCAACCGAGCCATTGCGGCCTCCTTCATTGCAAAACATGAGCCACCACATCACCTGACGTTGCAGCAATGGTCTTGTCGCCGCTGCTATTTGACTTGCCAAAAATGTCTCCCCTCTCTTGGTACGTTGTCCTTGTACCTCTCCTTCATCCATTTTCATTTTGTTTAATTATTTTTGCAAAAACCCTAACTCCTCTTCGTTGTGGCAGCCTTGTCGGACGTTCTCGCCGCCACGGCATCCTCCCAAGAGCCAATACACCTCCTCGTTGCCGCCACCGCACCTCCACTGCCACCATTGCATCCAGGTTTTTGAATTTAGTATATTTTTTAATATGTACTTTATACTTCTTTTATTAATTCTGTTTATTTGTTTATTTGTTTTTTTAATATGTACTTTATACTTCTTTTATTAATTTCTGTTTAGATTATTTGAATTTTCATTAATTTTTTAGGTTAAAATTATTTTTTTATGAGATTTATGAAGGTCAATTTAGTTAATTTAGGTTGTTCAGATTAATTTTGTTTTATAATTTGATTATTTAGGTTAATTAATTTTTGTATTCAGAATTAATATATTTTTGTCAATTAAGTTTATTATCCGAGTTAATTTAATTAGTATTCAAATTATGTTAATTTAGCTTTTGGATTAGTTTCATTTGATAAATTTAGCTTGCTGTCTCTTTTATTAGGACCGTGTTGTCTTTTTTTGGGACCGATTGGAATTTGCTTTTTTGATTGTTTGTGCTATTACTTTTTGTTGGTTGTTCGTACAATGTTCAGATTGGTATGTTATCTTCAAATTAAATGACTTAAATTGTTTAAATTTTATGTCGAATATAATTTTTCTAGGTTCAAATTTTAGGAAAAAAATAGAAGAAAGTTGTTTAGTGATGTTTTCTCGAAATCGTTGTGTATTAAAAAATTGTAAAATAATAAAAGAGTATGTATTAAAATGACTATAATTTTATATTTATTTAAATGGTTGTTTATCTTTATTTTCACTTACAATTGTTTGTTTTATGAAAAATGAGAATTTTTTTTTATGGAGACCTCTGAATTAAGGAAAAATTTTGTTAATTTTTCGTTAAAATTATTCAAAGATATTATTTGAATTATGTATCTATTGTTGTTGAATTTGTTTGGTTTGCAAAATCTAAAATTTACTTTTAGTGGAGATCACTAATTATAGTGAAATTCTATTAAAATTAAAAAAAAAATTGTGGTTTTAGTTGAATTTTAGGTTGTTTGTGACATAATGATTTCAAGTCATTGTTTATAGATGTGGAGGAGACATGATAAAATCAGTATTCTTTGATGGATTGATCAATTTTTTGCATGTGTTTAACATAGAACCATTTAAGTTTCAAAAGGTATTTAGATGTCTCTGTTATAAATGTCAATTGACTAAATAATTAAAAATTTTGAATATAACACTTTACTTTTACTGTAATGAATTTAAGAATGAGTATTGAGTATAGACTGAATACGATAAAGTGAACGAGTAGAAAATCAATCAATTTGTAGCGACGACCAACAAGTTTAAAAGTCCGTGAAGGAGTATTAATGTGATTAAAGAAGTGAACATAAAAAAAGTAAATTGAAAGGAAAAAAAAAAAAAAAAAAAACAGAAGAAAAGGAAGAAAAGAACTATTGTTCAGTGTAGTTGATATTAATATTATAAAAAATATTAAAAAAGAACTTAATTTAAAATTTTATTATCTGTCAGAATTTATCGCGTGATTATTGTTTAAGAGATTTATTCACTCAAAATACTTCTTTTTCATATTTTTATTAATACCATTTTTTGTTAAGCCAAAATACTTTTTCATCTTTTTATTTTCTTCAACTTTGCGATTCTTTCATTTTTCTTCTTCTCATTGATTACTTTTTTTTTTCATGTTTGATTTTTCATTTCGTTTGTTAATTTCTTCCTAAACATAATATATTTTATACATAGCCAAGTTTATTTCTGTCGTATTAAAAATAAAACAGACAAGAAAAATAAAATAAACATGTTTACTTGCCTTATATATCATGCTTTTGCTGATTTTATACGTGTTTGTACTATGTAGAAAAAGAAATATATTGTACCTAAACAAAATCTTTTATAATGTAAACGAGATAATTATGAATGTATCTCATTTATATTGTAAACGATATATGTGTATTTTTTTATTCATAATTATCTCATTTACAGTGTAAACGAAAAATGTGTATTTGTAAATATAAAAATATAATTTTTTAAAATAATAAAAAGTATTAATACTTTAAATTGGACCAAATTATTAAAAATGAAACGTTTCAATAATAAAAAAGATGGGAGGTTTCAAAATAATAGAGGAGATAGGCGATTTTAACTAACTAATTAATGAGCGACTGGACATATCACGTAATTTAAAACTGCCCATTTAAAATCAACACGTTATTTTCTTAAAAACCAACCCATTTAAACTAATAAGGAAAAATGATACAAAAAAAAAAATAGATCGAATAATTGTTAGGCACCATATTCAAATTTCTGAAGCTGCTTTGTGTAACACCCTACCACACTAAACTTTACCCTTAAGTCGTAAAATAGAGGTTGTGTAGTATTACAACCTCTAAAATAAAATGTGTATATATAATAGCAGAAGAATTATAATATGCTAGGAGCCTTAAAGAATATAGGAAATTAAAATCGCAAAATAAAGGTGCGACGCTCAAGGAACGAGTTAACTTGCGTGCTAAGAAAACCGTAACTATTAAACATAAGATAACAAAAGTAGAAATATAGTGCCAAAGATACAAAGTAACGAGCTCTTGACTTAGCATGCGGAGTCAAGACTGGCCGGAGAATATACACATATACATATACATATATACATATCCAAAACCCAAATGTACATAAACAAAATCCTGCCTCTCCATAAACCTCTAAGAGGATCAAAAGAATAAGTTATGCGGAGAGAAAGCCAAGTATATATACACATCACTGTACAACAAAATAACCCAGCAACTACTTCGTTTCAAGAGTCCAGACGCCTAACGAGATGCCTCTCGACCTGCATCTGAAAAACAACAACATAGTATAGAATGAGAACCGGAGATTCTTAGTATGGTAAAGGTGCCACACACATAAGATATAAGGTCTTGGGAATGCCAGAGGCAATCCTAGAACGCCGACACTCAGATTATAGAGCTTAAAGTATTAAACAGAAGTCATAAAAGGTGGTTTTCTAAAAGTATTAAAGCCTAACTTAACTTAACCTTAAACCTAAGTCCCATGCTGCCATTTCTCCATACCTCCAACTCCATCATGCATTTCATAGACAAATAGACAGATAAAGGCAAGCACAAGAAGATCACAAATACTGCAGGTAACAAATATATATTTAGCATAGCAAGTACATTTAGGCACACCCAGTTAATGCACAACAAGTATTTCAAGTAGAATGCATATGATGCATGCCTGTCCTATGGGTGATGAGGCTCATCTGTCGGTTATTCAGCCAACCCGACAAGTCCGAAAACCTTAGATTGTCCTTCGACATGCATCCTCAAGAGTCTATGCATAGCTTTTTCTTAAATAATCAATATTACTCAATGGGGGTTTCATTCCTGGGAATTTATAGTGCCCGGTCACCCTTACGTCGTAGGGTCAACAGAGTATCGAGCTTTCAACCTGGTACACGTGGTGGCAAACCATGGTACTTTACCCAGGGAATCTCGTATCTCAGATCATTCAAATTCATAAGCCATATAAATAATTCAATTATAATTCATCAACATCCATATCATTCTCAATCTCATCTCATTCATCATCATACATCAATCATACTCAATCATTATCCTTCATTATCACAACTCCCATTCCGTCCATCAATAATTCTAATTCAAAGCATAATCAATTCTTTTCTAAATGAATCAAACTTAAAACATACTCATTTTCTTAATAACTCAAAATCAAACCATATAACTTTTGAATCTAAATCTTTTTTAAATAATCATCTAAACAAAATCTCTAATTTTTATAAAGTTTCGGCAGCATCTCCTCTAAAACTCGGACTTTGCCACCCTTTTCGGGTCCAAACCTGCATTCTTTTCAATTCAACATACCCTTCCTCATCATCATAACAATCACCACAGTAAATCTACCTCAGATCAATAATTATACTCATACAATATTCAAATTCAACAACCAAAATTCAACTAAGAATCATAGTTCACAAATCCTAGGTTTTTAACAAAAAATACCTCATTATCACAACAACCTCCACAATAGTTATACCTTAAATCAATAATTCACCAAATCACCAGTTAATCAACAAGCCCCAAACCAACCATGTTCATCAACAGGATACTAAGTATTAAATATTGACGAACGGATTTCTATCGGTAAAGAAATTTCATAAAATAATCACGTTGTAAGTATAGTTTCTAAACCAACAGAGAATCCTTTCGTACAAAAGTTTGGTTGTCACAAGTAACAAAATCCAATAAAATTTATAACCGAAGTATTTAAACCTCGGGTCGTCTTCTCAAGGAATTGCAGGGAGGTGTTCTTATTCCCTGGCTTTATTCTGTGTTTCTGGGCCGAAAACTGGGTCAAAATGCGGCCCAAAATTTCCCCCAGCATTTTCTAAATTTTCTGCAGATCGCGCATGTCATGCGTACGCGTCGGTCACGCGTACGCGTCGTTTGACGATTTTCCTCTCCACGCGTGCGCGTCAGGCACGTGCTCGCATCGTTTGCACAAACTTCAATTCACGCGTACGCGTCAGGCACGCGAACGCCTTACTGGGATTTTTTCCATTTCATGCGGTCGCGTGAGCCATGCGTCCGTGTCGGTGTTCGCTGGCCATCTCCTTAGTTTCTTGTGTTCCTTCCATTTTTACCGCTTCCTCTCCATTCTCTAAGCCATTCATGCCCTATGAAGCCTGAAACACTTAACACACGGATCACGGCATCGAATGGTATAAAAGAGAATTAAAATACGTAATTAAAAGATCTCTAGGAAGTTTTCAACCATAGAACTAAACTAGGAAGGAATTATAAAATCATGCAAATCATATGAATAAGTGGGTAAGAATTTGATAAAATCCACTCAATTAAACACAATATAAACCATAAAATAGTGGTTTATTAACCTCCCCACATTTAAACATTAGCATGTCCTCATGCTTAACTTAAGAAGATAAAATAAACGAGTAGGGAAAAGCAAGACTCATGCAATGCAACCTATGAATGTGAATGCAAGTACATGCTAAGACGTCTCTATCTACTTGGTTAAAAGCAAACAAGTTATCCAAGACAAATACAAACCAAATTCCACTAATTCAAATCGTACAATAAAAAGCAAGTAAACTTGTAAGAAGATAGCTCATGAAAGTAGGAAACATAGAATCAAGCATTGAACCCTTACTGGTAGTGTATATCACTCTAACTGTCAAGTGTCTAGGGTCAATCACTCTACTCTTCCCTAGTCATGCTTTCTAAATCTTGTTGTTCATCTAACCAATCAACAAATATTTAGCATACTAATGCAAACATCATGAGGTCTTTTCAGGGTTGTAATGGGGCTGAGGTAAAGGTAAGGATATATGTATGGCCAAGTGAGCTATAATATGAATCTTTGACTAACCTAAGCTCTTACCTAACACACACACATACTCTATGTAATTCTAAAAATCACACCTAGCTACCCATAATTCCCACTTTTGTATCACATACTCATTACCAAATTTTTGATATTTCTTTATCACATGTGCATTGATCTTTCTATTAAAGCTTAACATTGGGGTATTTTTGTCCCCTTATTTATTTACTTATTTATTGAATATTTTTGGATTTTTTTTATGAAGAGAATTAAACATAACTTATCAATGCACAATGATTTTTATTATTTAATTATTTTGGTTTTTCATGAGTAGGTTCCCAAATTCCCATTATTTTATCATGACACATTCTCTTATTAACCCATGTTCCCACAGTTTCTCCACACTTAGTTGATGCACAACCTCTATCTTAAGCTAACCAAAGATTCAATTGGGATATTTAATTTGTTTTTCTGCTTAAGGCTAGTGATGTGGTAAAATAAATAAATGGGGATAAAAGGCTCAAGGTGGCTAACAAAGGTGATTGAAAGGGTAGGCTTTTTGGGGATAAGTGAGCTAATAATCAAATGATGGCCTCAATCATATACAAGCATGTAAATACACTAAATAGTGGACATATAGAATGGAACAAAGTAAAGATTGTAATTATAGAGAAGAAAACACATAAGAATAAAATATTTATGGTTAAATAATGTAACCATATAAATAAGCTCAAAATCTCACAAGTTGTGTGTTCTTTGGCTCAAAAAACCATGTTCCAAATACAACTTTAAACAAATTTAATACATAGAAAATTTTAATTTTTAATTTAAATTAGTGAAATTTTTCAAAAATAGGGTCATAGAACGAAACTTATTATTTTTCAACTAAGTAGTACTTAAATGTAAACAATCAACTACACATGCAATCTATTATGCAATGCAACAATGAACTAATAAAGAAAATAAGACATTGGTGTTGAGAAAAGAATAACTAACCCATAGAGTTCGGTATTGACCTTCCCACACTTAAAGATTGCACCGTCCTCGGTGCATGCGAAGATGTACAAGTGGATGGGTGGCTCCAACTGGCACTTTTCTTCGAGGATTGTGCAGCTGGACTTGTTTGTCTCCCTATTTAGACGTCTTCCGGTTCTCTTTCCGGTGGCCAACCTGAAAGAAGAGAAAAGGTAAGAAAAGTAACCCAAAAACAAAGATAGGAGACAAATAAAATATGGTTGGGTTAATGCCAAATAATGAGGGTCTCAAGTACATAGTAGCTACAACATGCAATTGAGAAAATAATAGAAGCAAACGGCATATCAGAAGTGCAAACATTGCAATAAAGAGGAAGAGTGTGGGTAATGAAAGACAGTGTAAGTTCATGTCAATGCAAAAGGAATACAGGTGTTGTAAAAGATTGACATTGACAAAAAAATAATATCACCCAACATTGGAAAACAAGTCACTAAGCACCAAAATAATACCAGAAAAGATATAACAGTTGAATATGAACAAGTAACACCAATGGAAAAATGATAAATTTAGAAAAAAAATATGCACAAAATGAAAATGCAATGAATGAAAGTATGCAAATAAATTAAATAGAATGAAAGTGAAGAAGGATGAGAAGTTAACGAGATGAAGAAGAAGTAATTAAGAAAGAAAGAAGAAAGAAATAAGAAAGGGAAAGAAGAAATTAGGATTTGGGGAAGAAAAGATAAGATATTTGGCTAATCTGGATAAGCTGTGCGCTGCATGTGACGCGGACGCGTGAGTGACGTGGTTGCGTGGTGTAAAATAATTACTGGTGACGCGGACGCATGGGTCACGCGGTCGCGTGGTCTGATTTGTGCTATTAGCGCGAGTGCAGCCTTGCGTTCGCGCAACTCTCTGTTTGAAACTCATTTTGCCAATTTTTAGGGTGACGCGGTCGCGTGGTTGACGCGATTGCGTGAATGGCCATACTTTGAAAAATGACGCGGACGCGTGGGTCACGCGGTCGCGTGATAAGGCTGGTGCTTCTAGCATTATTCCAGCCCCACTCCATCATAACTTGCTGCCATACACCTCTTTTACGTCGATTTTTAGGGGCACGCATTCGCGTGTGTGATGCAGACGCGTGGGAGGCTTATTTTCCAATTGACGTGGCCGCGTGAGTGACGCGGTCGCGTGGGCATGTTTATGCCTGAGGCACGCCTCCAGCCACGCTTTCGCGTGACTTTCTGTTCAATTCTCTTTTCTTCAGAACACACCTATGGCGCGGACGCGTCAGCGACGCGGTCGCGTGCTTCCCCCCTTTTTTATGCAGGATGCAAAATGCAATGCTAATGCGGATGTTATGAATAATTTCAAGTTCAATAAAATAAAATAAAACTAAAAAATAAACAAAACTAAATAAAATTATAATTGAAAAAGGAACGATCATACCATGGTGGGTTGTCTCCCACCTAGCACTTTTAGTTAAAGTCCTTAAGTTGGACATTTAGTGAGCTCCTTGTCATGGTGGCTTGTGCTTGAACTCATCCTGAAACTGCCACCAATGCTTAGACTTCCAATAAGCTCTGTCTATTCCATGTAAAATTTCCAAGCCTTGATGGAGTTCTTCACAAGTTTTGAGCTCCCAAAGTTGATCTTCTTGTATGCCGGGATCCCAAATCTTGATTTTACACCCGTCTTCAAGTTGATCATCATGGTTCTATTCGGGTGGCAAGAACTTTGAATTCTCTACGGAGTACCAAACTCTTCTTTTAGATCTAACCAAATTATCACCAGTTGAGCCCTTACATCTATCTCTTGAAATATCAACTTTGATGAGCCTTGATTTGCAACTCCAACCACTAAACAGTCTCCTTTTACGCTTTATGCCACAAAGCTTCCTGAGTTGGCTGTCCGTTTCAAGAATACCGTACTCAAGTGGGATAGGAAGACGAGCAGAGATAAGTTTTACCCACTCAAGTGAAGGAGTAGACGACAACCTAAGTGGAGAAGCCTCCAACGTTCTTGAGAAAGCGTACTCAACTCCCATCCGCCTTTTCTAAGGATTTTTGCTTCCACATTATTTTTAGACTTAATCAGAGAAGAGCCTTCATATTCAAGGAGTTCATTTGCGGATGTAGATTTATCACTAGGAGGACTTGATGCATGATCTTTATCACCAAGGGAACTTACTTCTTGATCTATCCCATCCAATTCTTCATAAGGAATATGCCATGGAGGTTGTGAACTGGCCTTCTTGACATCAATTTCAATCTTATTGGAGGGGTTCTCTACAATTCTAGATTCCCATGGAGGTTCAGCATCTCCTAAATCTTCAACCACTTCTTCTTCTGCAATCATTATGGCTTCCTCCACTTGTTCCAATACAAAACCATATTCCTCATTGTCCACCGGAGTTTCTAGTATCTCCTTCATGCTACGCTATTCTTTTGATTTTCCACATGTAGCCATGGGAGTACTTTGAGTGTTCAAATGTTGGAAAGCTAATCGGTTTACTACCTCGGTCAAGGCAGTTGCGAATTCTAGTACTTCCCGTTTTATCTCTCTTTGCCCTTGAAGAAGAACACCAATAGTGTCATGCATTGAAGGTTAAGGTGGATGTGAAGGCTCATTATTTGGGAGGAAATGTTCATGATAAGAGGGTGGTTCATCATAAGAATGTGGTGGTTCATCACTCTCCATCTTTTCCACTTGTTGCACTGCACACTTCAATTCCTTGTTCTCAAGTTGAGATTCTTTAGCCATGAAGGCTTCGGGCGCTATTCGGTTTACCGCTCGGTCCAACTGACGCAGGGCTGCTTGAAATTGATCCATTGTTTCCTTGAGACGATCCCTTGACTCTTGTTCTGCTTGGATATCATAAGTAGGATCATAAGGCTTTTGGATTGATGGATATGGATGTGGTGTATATGGAGGTGGTGGTCCTTGGGAGTAACTTGGTTGGAATTGGGGTTGGTCTATGTATGACTCATATGGCTCATAGGGTGATTGATATGGTGGATAAGGGTTAGGATTATATGATGGTGTTTGGTAGTAGGGGGTTTGTGAGTATGGTGGTCCAAAGTTGTATTGAGGGGGTGGTTCATAAGCATATGGTGAGACTTGTTGGTAAGGGGGTCCACCATATTCATCATCTTGGTACGCTCCCTGGAATGGCTCTTGACTATAGTAATTTGGTGGAGGTTGGTTGTCATGAGAGGGTCCACCATAACTATTGTCTTGGCATGCATTGTAGAATGGTCGTCGTCCATGGTATTTTGGAAGGTGTTGTTGCCTAAAGGGTTGATCAGATCCTCGTGGCTCCGTCCGTCTTTGATTTTTTTGACCTTGATGTATATTCCTGTCATAGTTTCCATTCCTTGCAACAATATTAGAACCAAACTCAAAGCGATGGGGGTGAGAACTCATAGTAGCTAATAAAAATTAAAAACAAAAACAAAAACAAAAACAAATAAACAGCAAAAGAAAATATTTACAATAACCAATAATAAGGCACACATTTGCAATTCCCCGGCAACGGTGCCATTTGACGAACGGATTTCTATCAGTAAAGAAATTTCATAAAATAACCACGTTGTAAGTATAGTTTCTAAACCAACAGAGAATCCTTTCGTACAAAAGTTTGGTTATCACAAGTAACGAAATCCAATAAAATTATAACCGAAGTATTTAAACCTTGGGTCGTCTTCTCAAGGAATTGCAGGAAGGTGTTCTTATTATTGGTTATGGAAAAAGAGTCTTTTTTGGGGTTTTTAAATAGGTTGACCAAGAAAAGTAAATTGCAAGAAATTAAATTAATAACTAATAAAGCTCTTGGCAAGGTATGAGAATTGGAAGTCCTATCCTAGTTATCCTTATCAATTGTGATGAGAATTGACTTTTGCTCCCACTTGGTCAACCTCTAACTATGAAGGTATGTTAAGTGGATAAATCAATTTGATTCTTCAAGTCCTAGTCAATTTCTAAGAAAAGACTAGAGTTAGGGAAATTCAAATCAATCAGCAAAGAATTTTAATTTTCAATCATCAGCTGAGTTTGATAACTCAAGTGTCACCAATTACTCAACCAAAGCTAAGAGTGTAAAAAACTAAATTAAAATCATAAATATGAAATACCTCAAATTGCAATAAATAGAAAATCAAATTAAACATGAGAATTCATAAACCAAATAGCAACATAAAGTAATCAACAAGGGAAAGTAAATAAACTAAAGTTACTAGAAGAAAAAGTAGAAGAGAAAACTAAATAAGAAAAGCTAATCCTAAAATTGTGAATAATGAATGTTGTGTATAGTATGTCTTGAGTCTCTGCATGTTCCCTGGCTTTATTCTGTGTTTCTGGGCCAAAAATTGGGTCAAAACGCGGCCCGAAATCGCCCTTAGTGTTTTCTGAATTTTCTGCAGATCGCGCATGTCACGCGTATGCGTCGATCACGCGTACGCGTTATTTGACGATTTTTCTCTCGACGCGTGCGCGTCACTACGATTTTCTCCATTTCGTGCGGTCGTGTGAGCATGCATCCGCGTCGGTATTTGCTGGTCATCTCCTTAGTTTCTTGTGTTTCTTCCATTTTTGCAAGCTTCCTTTCCGTTCTCTAAGCCATTCCTACCCTTTGAAGCCTGAAACACTTAACACACGGATCACGGCATCGAATGGTATAAAAGAGAATTAAAATACGTAATTAAAAGATCTCTAGGAAACAAGTTTTCAACCATAGAAATAAACTAGGAAGGAATTGTAAAATCATGCAAATCATATGAATAAGTGGGCAAGAATTTGATAAAAACCACTCAATTAAACACAATATAAACCATAAAATAGTGGTTTATCAAATATACACATGCAATCCAACTTATCCTATGGTCATCTAGCCTAAGTTTTCATAGAACATTATATATTAAATGCAAGAAACCTAAACCATACCTTATCCGATTCCCAAATATTATCCAAGATAATTTTCCTAAAAAGAATACAGCCCTCAAAACCTCAACTAATTAGCTTCCTCCAAGTTCCAGTATTCGCAATTTCAAGCTCCAATTATTTATTCACAACCTAATACACATTTGTAACACACATATATCCAATTTAATACTCAAAGCTCAAATTCAATGAAATTAAAATAGAATTATCATATACTCACCTTACCCAAACTTCACATAAGCAAGAGTGAACTCTTTTCTCAAGTTAATTGGATCCTAAAACATCAGAAATCAAAGAAATTCAACTTTCTACTCAATAGTTCAAGAGTTGGGGGAAGAGAAGGTTGAGGATGAAATAACAAGTTATCTATGAAATTGTTCTGGTAGAAACGTAGAGCTCGACGCGGTGAACGCGTGGCCGCAAACGGTGCGGCGATTGGAGCTCGAACGGAAAAATTACGGGACCGGAAAGTTACCGTAAGGGTTTCGGGAGTGTTTTCTTCTCCTTGGAGCTTTAATGCTGCTTATAGGTGAAATAAGGAAGAAAAGGGCTGTTGGGCTCATTTAATATGTTGGTCCGGTTGGACCAATGGCCCGGTTTAGGCCCGGTTCGACCCGTTCGGTCCAATTTTGAACCGATTTCTTTGAAATTAGTGTCAAAATTCTCGTTTCGATGAGCTCTATCCTAATTTGATATACTATTTGCATTTCTAATTTTTCTTATTAAAAACTAATTTATTGACTAATTATCTACTAATTTGTTGGGGTTTACATCTTACCCACCTAACAAAGAATTTTGCCCTCAAATTTCAAATTCATTTACCTGAAAAGAGATGTGGGTAGTCTTTTTGCATATCTGATTCGAGTTCCCATGTATGTTTCTCGATACCAGCTCGACTCCAAGCTACTTTCACCAATGATACTTCCTTCCCACGTAATTGTTTAACACTGGTGTCATCAATTCTCACCAGAGTTACTGGAAGTGTTAGATATTCTCTTACTTGGATTGGTTTCGGTTCCAGAACATGATTTACGTCAGGAGTATACTTCTGAAGCTGCGACACATGAAACACTTCGTGCAAATTCGAAAGATGTGGCGGTAAGGCAATCCTATAAGCCACCGGCCCAATTCTTTTCAGGATCTCAAACGGTCTAATATAACGGGGATTCAGTTTTTTGGTCTTAATAGATCTTCCCACTCCAGTGGTCGGTGTAACTTTCAGAAAGACATGCTCTCCTTGTTCAAATTCCAAAGGCTTTCGCCTCTGATCAGCATAACTCTTCTGACGGCTCTGGGCTATAAGCATTCCGCTATGAATCTTCTTTATTTGCTCAGTAGTTTCAGCTATCATCTCAGGCCCTAACAAACTTCTTTCCCCAGTTTTATACCAACATAACGGAGATTGACATTTTTTGCCATACAGAGCCTTATATGGAGCCATTCCGATGCTCGCATGGTAGCTATTATTATAAGCAAACTCCACTAATGGCATATACCGATCCTAGCTCACCGGCTGGTCCAAAACACAAGCCCTTAGCATATTCTCCAAGGTCTGAATAGTTCTCTCTGACTGACCATTTGTATGAGGGTGATATGCAGTACTCAAACTCAACTAGGTCCCAAATGCGCGCTGAAAGGCTCCCCAGAACCTCGATGTAAAACTAGGATCTCTATCAGATATGATGGTAGAAGGCACGCGGTGCAACCTGACAATCTCTTTGATATACATTCGAGGCAATTCTTTCATGGTGCAATTTATTCGAATAGGAAGAAAGTGAGCTGATTTTGTCAGTCGATCTACAACCTATCACAAAATCCATTGCGATACTCTTCCATTTCCATTGTGGAATCTCTAAAGGCTGAAGAGTTCCTGATGGTCTCTGATACTCTATCTTAACCTTCTGACACATTAAACATTTAGATGCATGCAATGCCACATAATTCTTCATTCCTGGCCACCAGAACATCGCTTTCAGATCTTGATACATTTTGGTGCTCCCTCGATGAATTGAGAACCCACTATTATGAGCTTCCTTCAAGATACTTTGTCGCAGGTTTCTGACATCTGGCACAATGATTTAGTTCTTGAACCTCCACAAACCATCCTGACCTTCTGACACTCTCCACTGTTTTCCCTGTTCAACTGTCGGTAATACCTTATGTAACGCTTCACTATCTTGATGAGCCTTCAGAAGTTCTGATTTAAAATCACTTGAAATCTGTAACTGACTCAAACACAGAATTCCAGATTCTTCTCTAACTCCCAAATTTAAACCTTGAAATGCCTTCAGTAACTCTTTCTCCCGTAGCATCATCCAAGATGCATATAAAGACTTCCGACTCAAAGTGTCTGCCACAACGTTCACTTTTCCTGGATGATAATTCAATTCAAAATCTTAATCTTTTAGAAGCTCCATCCATCTCCTCTGACGCATATTCAACTCTTTCTGCTAAAAAAGATACTTCAAACTCTTATGATCTGAAAAGACATGAAACCTAACGCCATCGAGATAATGCCTCCAAATTTTCAGAGCAAACACAACAGCAGCAAGTTCCAAATTATGTGTCAGGTAGTTCATCTCATGCGACCTTAACTACCGTGAGGCGTATGCTACAATATTCTGGTGCTGGATCAGAACGCGTCCTAAACCCTTCAGTGATGCATTACAGTACACTTCAAATGGTTCACATAGTTCAGGCAATACCAACACGGGTGCAGTAGTCAACCTGTGCTTTAATGCTTAAAAACTCTCCTCACATTCCGGAGTCCAGACAAAAGGCGTATCCTTCCTAGTCAACTTAGTTAAAGGTAAGGCGAGCTGTGAAAATCGCTTAACGAATCTGCGATAATACCCTGCCAGCAGAGACGGATCCAGAAATGATATTATGAGGGGCCAAAAACACATATAATATTAAAAATTATGTAAAAAAATTATATAATATAAGATGTATTACAAAAATATACCGACAGAGAATATATTTTAAAGTAAAAAAAATATGTGTATACTTTTTATTAACGAAGTGGTAGAATCTTCGTATCATAAAATTCACCAATAATAGAATTTGTGTCAAATTTTTCAATAATTTTCTTTTCAATATAACTAAAAGACAATTAGTAAGAAATTCATCTTTTATTTTGTTTCTAAGTTATTTTTCACAATATTCATAGTTGAAAAAGATCTCTTAATTGTAGCAGTTGAAACAGAGAAAATTAATACCAAATGAATAAAAAAAGACGGCCACAAGAAGAAAAATAATTCACTTGATGAGATTTGAAAATTTTTATTTAATTAAAAAATATGGGGGGGCCGAGGCCGCCACTCGCCCCCCTTTATGTCCGTCCCTGCCTGCCAGATCTAGAAAACTCCTGATTTCTGTCACTGAAGTTGGTCGCTCTCAATTCATCACCGCTTCCACTTTAGCAGGATCCACAACTATTCTCTGCTTACAGTGTAAGCAAAATAAGATTGTGAAACATATTTCCATAATAATTTTTATAATTAATTATTTAGTATATAAAATATTTATTTAATTTATTTAAATAAAAAATCATGAGTTATAGAGGATTTTTTCGCTATTTTTAATTACAGTGTTAAACTATGGGGATGTCAACTTATAATTTGTTATGATCGTGAATATTGTAATCATCGTGATCACGCATACTAATAGGGGTGAAAATAAGTTAGGTTTTATGAGGTACAGATATTTCGCTGAGTTGCTGTGTTTGTATGTCGAACATATTTTAGATACGACATTCATCTAACACGCGTGTCTGTCATATCTAACTGTGTCTTAACAAAAAAATAAAAAAAATTCGGACACATTTGGATACACCTAAATACTATCACATGTCAACGTGTCCAACTTTATTCTTAACATGTATTCTTAAAATAAATTTAGAAATAGTATATATTATTATTATTAAAATAAAAAAATATTTTAAATACTTTATGAAGGTTCTTAATGGCCTAGAAAAAGAGCGTTGAATCTATGACCTTCTTTAATTTTCATTAATAAAGCCTTAAACCAAAAATTGTAATTTGGCCTTTGGTTAGTCTGTGCAGTAGATTATGCAGGAGAAAATTTTATTTTATCTCATAAAACCAGAAAAACAGAATCAAAGCTGAAAGGAAGAAGGTGACACAGTCATATATCCTAGTTCAGTTGTCTTATGCAATGTAACCTACATCTAGTCTTCACCACAACATTCACTACAAAAAAAAATATCCATTCAAGCCCACTTTTTTTAAGCTACATTTAAAAAGCGTAACCTATTCTTTTCTCGGTATTTTTTAAGGAAAATAAAAAACACAAGTGTGACATCACTTAAAAAGTGTCTCCTTATATATTAAAAGAATCAATTATAAAGTGTAGCCTTTGCTTAATATCTATGAAGAC
>NC_029773.3:14599433-14619684 GCF_000817695.3 Arachis duranensis | reverse complement strand
AAACGCTTTTAAAGAGTAACATATTTATATATTTTGGGTGTGTTTTAAAAGTGTCTCCAAATATAAAACAAACCAAATAAACACTTAGCAAAAATTTGCCTTCACCCTCACTCACGCAACACACACCCTCATCCTCACTCAACACACGCGAAACAGGAAATAAATCGGAAAGGAGGAGAACGGGAAGATGTAGAGAAGAGAAGAGAGGGACGGTCGCCATGTAGCTCCACCGCCACTGCTAGGGCTTGTTGCCATCGCCGTTCTGCCACCGTCGGGCTGATGTGCTGCCGCCAAGGAACTTGAAGGGATGTCTCGCCGCCGTCGTGCTCTGTCGCCAAGCCGTTGCGTCGCCGCTCATCTCTTCTTCACCGTCGCCGCCCATCACCATCGTTGTATCCTCTGTCACCAAGTAAGCATTCTCTGTTCTGTATCCTCTCTTTCTCGCTCATTCTCTAACTCGCTCTCACTTTTCAGTTCGAAGGTGGGAATGGTTTTGATAGTGATGATGAACTGCAACGACTAATTGAAATAGAGAAGGTTATATCAATTTTCAATTGGTTCTGTGAATTTTTAGGGGATTTTTGGTTATGTTTTATTTGCTTTGGGTGTTTTACATGGAAATTTGATAACCAACTTAAATTCTCCTTAATCATATAAACTAGGAATTCATCTAAAAACTAAAGGACCCTGGAACTTCTTCCTGTGATCTCTTTGTAGCCTTACTATTAGGTGTAAGTTGTAGAAGGATCTAAATGTGGGGGTAAATGATTATTTTTATTCTTATTGCATTGTCATTACTAATCAGGTGATCTTTAGTTATTGTGCAATGTGCATGCATGATCATGAATATTTTTTGTTTTTAAACTGACTCATTTTTCTTTCTGCAAAGGCTCCTCTTTAGGTGTTTGCAGTCACACGATTTTGATGTTATTAGTGTCTTTTCTGCTAACACGATGAATCTCATACAGGTAATTAATATTGCTACAGAATGTTGGTACATTAATTCATACAGATAGATTAGCTGTTATTTGATCCAAGGTTTATGAAGGAATTTATGTATTGAATATCTAAGCATTTTTGTTCACAGACAAGGAATCATCAGTGACTTTGATGGTGCACATGTACATTGATTGAATACTAGAACTAGTTCTATTTTGATGTGGCATCTTTCTGATAATTGGCTTTTTATCTGACAATTTCTTGTCGACAGATTCAATCATTTAAAACCTTGCTTTTGATGGGGTATCTTTTTTAACATTGGGTTTGTTATGCTGACAATTGGACATTAACCTTTTTTTGGTTTCTTTGTTGATAATCAATTGTCTTACTGTGTCCACCATTGTAACTTGTAAAATTTTGTTGTTGCAATGTTGCTGGTCCTATTTTTTACATAGTACTGCTAGTTTTTCTGGTGCTGTTTTTGAAACTGTCTTTATTATTGTTGTTTTCTTAATTTTATTACTTGCAAAATTTGAACGTATATTATTATTTTAACACTATAAATGATAAAAATTCAGCAGAAAAAAACTACTAATTTTTATGTTATCATCATCTCTAATTTCCTTTCCTTGCTGATTCTTAAAAAAATTGCTCTACTTCACTTTTGATTGACGTAGACAATTTCTTACTAATAACATTTATTTTTGAAGGTTTTTAAAGTTCTTATGTTTGATGAGGTTGGGTACAAAACACACAATAAGATGGAGATTACTATCTTTGTCCCTCTACATGCAAATCATAAAAAAAATGTTGACTTTCTATTTATCACTTATAGTCTTCATTTCTGCACATCAAAACTACATTGGTAAATATCTGTGACTTTTTGGTCAAAATATATAAATAATTAATAATAAACATAAATCTAAATTATCTCGCATACATGATATTCATTAAATTATTGCCCCCTTAGGTCTACTTTTATCCTTAATTTGGATGACATAATAAACCACTTTGTCAAATTCTATAGTAGTTGAGCAACTCTCATAAACGAATTGCACTTAATGAATGTGAACTCTTTAACATTTTCTTTCTTTCATAACACTGCAAACTTGATGAATGCTAGTATTGAGAAAACTTCTTGCATTGATGTTGACTTGTGTAGCTAACTAGCCATTTCACTTTTAATAGATTTTGGAACCTTTCTCATCTTATGATCAACGGGTTCATGACTTCATGCAATGTTAGTGGTTAATAAAATATTATTATAATTTGCGTTTGAGTTTATTATGAATGGTTGCCAATGAATTTTATTAAGAATTATTATATTAAAATTGCTTTACTTTACATTTTTATAATTTTGACTGCAATTTCTTATTTGTTTTGCATTAGAATCTTGGCAAATAGACATTCTGCAAAAAGATCGAGAGTGAGGAAGCTGCAATACATATCAGAGTGAGGAAGCTGCAATACATAGACATTCTTGTTTGTTTTTTCTAATTTATTAGTAGTAAACTCTAAGATATGAGTATGCTTATTCTAGTATGAGATGTATGAATACTCAAAATTATGATCATCCTAATATTTTTGGTTCATTATATAAATATATTTTGTTTCAGGATAATTTTTATTATTTAAAGATTATTGTATAGTATTATTATGTATTTATTTTTATTTTATAATAAATTTAATTAAACATACAGGATTATATATATAATTATACTCTCAAATATTAGATTTTAGATAAAAATATTATTAGAAATTTTTGTTTATATATATAAAAACAAAAATTAAAAAAAATGAAGGACAAAAGGCTACACTTATATAGAGTAGTATATTATTTGTTACGTTTATAAAGTGATGCAGTTGCTTTGAAAAGTGTAGCCTATTCTTTTGAATTCTGGTAACCATTAGTGCTGAAAAGCGTAGCCTTTGGTCTTGGACAGCATCACTTAAAAATCGCATCCTATTTCTAAAGGCCAGAAGCGTAGCTTTTGATACAGAAAAGCGTAGTCTTTGAGAATAGGCAACACTAGTATAGGCATCCCCTAGAAAAGTATCTCTGAAGCCTAAAAAGCATAGCCTTTGCCTAAGGCATAATTTTTTTTTCATTTTTGGCTACACTTTTCAAGTGTATCTGAATGGGTATTTTTCTTGTAGTGATTGGTGGAATTTTTACTATCTTTTAAGTATTACATACACCAATTTTTTAGAACTCAACATAATCTTATCTGAGACACATCAAGTTTCAACATAAACTTAATTTGGTTATGTAACTACCTAAACTTGATACACTAAGTGCTTACCTAACTTAGTAAGGAATACCTCTCAGGTACATGATACAAAACAGAAATACAACTAAAAGAAATCTGAAATCACTCTTGGCTTTTTCTCTCAAGTATTTCTCTCAGCCTTTTCACTCAATGGCTTTTTCTCCGCCTCTCTCTTTTTCCTTTTACCACATAATGAATACAAAGAAAGATATAACATTGAAATAAAAATACAAACAGTAAACCATGAAGGAGATGATGATTCACAGCCTTTATGCTATACGTTGAACTAAATTTAGCTCTCTCTGATGAAGCTCTCCATCTTGGCAAAATATTTTTTTGATGTAGAAACACTGTTCTAAGCATTAAACTCACATAGAAAGTTCTCAATGAGACTCAAGTTTTGGTTCTCTCTCCTTGAACTCTAATGAGAATCATTTTCCTTCTTAGTCCATGGCCATGGTGTCATCCTGATGTATATTGTCCACATCAGAATATCGAACCATGAACGAAGAAAGGCATGAGATAAAAGCATATTGGCTATTCATTGTGAGGCCCTAATTCTTGACTGGATGGGACACCAAAGGCCTCTGCCCTTCCATCCCTTGGATTTCAGGAGGACAACCACTCAATCTCTAGATTTTTGCAAGGTATTTTCATTCCTTACTGCAAGTTTTCGCTCTTGTTGGCTTGTGGAAATGAGATGGTTGGACAAGTTCACAAACTCTTGCAAAACATCTTTGACAACTCCATATAGGAGTGATTTGTGACCGGTTGAAGCAGATGCTCCAGAATTTGAATGAAGAGGAATGTCATCAAGCTCATCATCATCATCATCATCATCATCATCAATGACAACCTTTTCAGTTCTTGTTGGTCCTTTCTTTTGCTGTTTCATTGCACTACCCCGTTTAGATAAGAGTGTCTATCTTCATAGGATTCTTTGGAAAGGTCAACACCAAATGATTCAAAAATACAGGTAAAAAATATGACATAAAGGAGAGACACATTCTTGTCACTCCTTATGCAATCATGCATATGCCTCGTCATTAAATAAGAAAAAGAAATTTCAATTTTAGTGATGATGGCATACAAAACCAATGTATCACAAAATGACACCCTTTGATAAGAACCACTTTGAGGTAAAATGATATGGTTCACAATATGGTGCAGTTGAGCACGAAGAGGGCTAAGAGCTTTATGATTAGGAGTGAGACCATCAATTAGAGAAATATTTTCACAAACATGAGCCAAAACATCTTGATATGACAAGCCCAACCCGTCATCCCATTTACCCAAAGTGTAAGCACAAATACCAACGTCTGTATATCTTAGGTCATCACTTAAAGTTTCACTGTTCAAGTCTAACTCATGCCCTTTTATATAAGAATAAATGTCTTTCTCATAGTAGGTCATGTTGGCATAAAATTCACGAACCAAATTTGGATATACTGGCTTTTTTATTTTAAAAATATGATTCATATCCAAAAGCTCAAGATTTTCAACAAAAACGAAATCTTTCTTTTTCAGTGTGGGTAAGTCAGTGAAAAAGGTAGGGCATAAAGGACGGTGAACAACAACACCTTAGAAAAATTCAAAATTCATAGCAGAGGAAAAACGAAGAGAGTTGTAGTGAGAGTGAGACTTCATAAAGTGAAATTTATGAGAAAAAAGGGTCTACATTTTGAGGTTCCTTCACTAAACGAAGAGGGGTATGTGGTTTAGCTCGTTGAGGATGCTGAGGAGCGAACCTTGGCTTTGGCCTTGAGGGCTCAAGAGGAGGTTCCTCCGTGGCTGGACGCTTCCCCCTTTGAGGCACTAGGGCGAGATGGTGCGCTTGATGGAGCCATTGCCTGAGACGAGGATGGATACCTAAGGGTCATCTTCGTGCACGCCATGGGTTCAATGCGAGAAGCAGAAAGTGAAGGTGTGGGTGAAGGAGTGAAGGTGGGATCGTGAGAGCGAGAAGTGCCTTTAGGTCTTTAAGGAATTCTTGGAAGTTGCTGAGTGAGGGTGCCTCTTCGTGTAGCGGTTTTCTCCCACATTATTGTGATACAAGAATTTTACAATTTTCAAAACAAATGAAGGTAGTGGAGAAACCGAGAAGGCATGCAAGGAGATATAAAGAGTGAGGTTTGGTAACTGATACTAGTTGATGGTTTCTTGAAAGCATGCATGTGCAGAACCAATGACAACTTTTGAAAAGACTTGACCTCATGTTGAAAAAGGTTTTTCATTTAAAACAAAAGAATAAAAATAATAAAATAATTTAAAAAATGTTTCAATAAAAGACAAACCACTAAGGCCCACATAATAATTTTAACTCTCATCTGGCCCAAAAGAGGTTGTGTTTAAAAAAATACAAAGGACCACAAGAAATCTGACCATAAAGATTGGCCCACATGATTCAGAACTTGGAATAGAACTCCAGATACCATGTTTTAAGAAGATGGCTCTTCACTTATCTAGAATTGTCTTTTCCTGACCTGATAGACAAAAATCTCAAACAACATATTAGCAAGGCTAAAACAAAGAATCATAACTAAGAATGCCTAAACTTCTTAATTTGAAAAATCTGTCCTCAGCCAAAGGTTTAGTGAATATATCAACTAATTGATCCTCTAATTTAACAAATTGAATGCTAATTTTGTCCTTTTGAACATGTTTTCTTATTGAGTGAAATCTCACTTCAATATGTTTAGTTTTTGAGTGCAAAAATGGTTTTTTGAAAATATTGATGGCACTCATGTTGTCACACAACAAGGGAATGTTATCAGCATTCTACGAGTTGAGTTTCAACCAAAGCAACTAAGAACAACAAGAGGAAGCAACAATGTATTTGGCTTCAGCAGTGGAAAGAGTCATTGTGGATTGCTTTTTGCTTGACCAAATATTTAAAGACCTGCCTAGAAAACAGCATATGCTTGAAGTACTCCTATCAAATTCATCTCCAGCAAAATCTACATCACAATAGCCAACTACAGAAAATTCATCAGACATAAGATACCATAAACCAAAGTTGGATGTTCCATACACATATTTAATGATTCTTTTAACTGTAGAAAGATGTGACTTTTTTTTTGTTGTAATTGGAACCTTGAACATATTGCAACACTTTACACAATATCAGGTCTAGAGGATGTCAAGTACATAAGGGAGCCTATCATGCCTCTATACCTAGTCTCATCAACATCTTTCTCAGTTTCACCCTTTTCTAACCTTAAGTTAGAGTGTATAGGAATTTCCATGGGTTTGGTATTTTTTATACCAATCTTCTTAACTAATTCCTTGGCATACTTCTCTTAGTGAATGAAAATTCAATTTTGAGTTTGTTTAATTTGAAGCCTAAGGAAGAAATTAAGTTCACCCATCATACTCATGTCGAATTCACTTATCATGAGTTTTCCAAATTCAGTATAAAGTGATTCATTTGTTGATTCAAAGATTATGTCATCAACATAAATTTGGACTAGAATGAAAGAATCATTAAAGTTCTTAATGAATAAAGTAGTGTCTATGGTGCCTTTTTAAAAATTATTTTTCAAAAGAAAAGAACTAAGTCTTTCATACCAAGCTCTTGGAGCTTGTTTTAATCCATAAAGAGCTTTAGAAAGTTTGAAAACATGATTTGGAAACTCTTTATTTTCAAAACTCAGTGGTTGTGCCATATACACTTCTCTATCAATCACCATGTTTAAAAATGCACATTTCACATAATTTAAAGCCATAATGGGCAGCATATGCTAGAAGAAGCCTAATAGCTTCCATTCGAGCCACAGGAGCAAATGATTGATCAAAATTTATCCCTTCTTCTTGATCATATCCTTGCGCCACTAATCTTGCTTTGTTTCTAGCAATGTCTCCATCTTCATCTAATTTGTTCTTAAAATCCACTTGGTGTCAGTCACTTTCTTTCCAATGGGATTAGGAACGAGTGTCCAAACTTGATCTTTTTCAAATTGTTGAAGTTCTTCCTTCATAGCCTTTACCCACGAAGGGTCATCAAGTGCTTCTTCGATATTCAGAGGCTCTATTTGTGATAGAAAGGCCAAATTTGTTACTTCAATTGTCTTTCTAGAGGAGGATCGAGTTGTGACACCTTGAAAGACATCTCCAATGACAAATTCTTGTGGATAATTTTTTAGAATATCCATTAGCGGGGTCTTGAGGATTTAGGAATAGATCCGGTTAAGCTGGAATCAATAGAACTAGTATTCCCATGGATTTCACCAGTTTTAAGAGATAAAATAGAATTATCTCTTGTAGAATTGTCTGCAGCAATAGGTTTAGGATCAGGTTGCCCAGAATTATTCTTTTCTTGATTTTGGACTTCATTTTTGTTACTTTCCATTTGATTTTCTACATCACAGTCTTCCAAAATTCTTTGAACCAAGTTAGAATCACAGAGAGTAACATGTATGGACTCCTTAATAATTCTAGAATCTTGATGGTTATTGTTGTGTTAGAGGGGTTAAGAAGATAGAGATATAAGGAATTGAAAAAATAAAAAAAAAATAAAAAATGAATGGGAATGGAACAATGGGGGTCACGATTGGGGGGTTCAGGAGGGAAAAAGAATGTATATTGTTGTTGTGGGTAAGGAGTGGAAGAAGGGAAGGGTATATATAGATGGGGAAAGGACATTGGGGGTGGGAAATAAAAAGGAAAAAGAATAAGAATGGTTAAAAAGAGGGGGTTCTATTAAAAAGGGGGAGGGTTGATGGTTTGTGGGAAAGGAGGGGATTTGGGAAAAGGGGATTGAAGTAGGGATTTGAATAAGGGGAAGATATGGGAAAGATGAAACTAATTTGATGGGAGATATGGGAAAGGGAAACTGTCAGGGACTAACAAAAAGAAAGAGAATCATGGGTGATTCTCACTCAAAATTCATATTCCCTAGCCATTTTCCCGTTTTCACGAACCTAACGCCAAATACCAGTGATGCAGCATTTGGCGTCGACCTTCCTGAACCAAAATTGTTGTGTGAAACACCCACGGTGCCAAATGCTAGTGATGCGGCATTTGGCGCACAACCAAATTTTTTTTGTTTGAATTTGGAACGCCAAACTTGAGGAAAGCCAAGTTTGGCACCAACCACTCCGCATTAAATTCTTCCAATGAAGTATATGTGGCGCCAAACTTCAGATTTCCAGGTTTGGCGCCACCCTTCTAGCGAAAGTCACCAAGGCATGCTTCAATTCTAGTGCCAAACTTCATATTTCCAAGTTTAGCGCCACCCTGGCAGCAAGTATCTCCCTCAAAATTCTTGTTACTAGCAATCATTCTCCACTTTCACTCTCGTTACGTCAGAGAGGCAGTAAATGAGATGCGAGAATCCTAGCTTGGCATGTGAAGAGGGGTTAGAAGCAATACTGTATATCTGCTGTGCGATGATGCTCTGTAAATCCGCATACTCTCTGTTCATGATACAGTGGATCAGTATGGCTTCTTCCATAGTGCATTCTGACAGGTTTCTAGTAGGAAGGATGGACCTTCAGATGAAGTCCAAGCATCCCTTAGCCAGAGAAATGAGGTCGCAACTCTTTAGTTGGTTCGGTCTACCATCTGAACCTATCATCCACTGAGTTCCCGAGAGGAAAATATCATCAAGCACTCGGTCTAACTTCTTGATTTAGTTCACCCTCTCATTGTAGCTATCCGAAGTGTGCTTAGCAAGTGGTAATTGGAGGTGATGAGCAGATAATTTATACGCTTTTTGGCATTGTTTTTAGGTAATTTTTAGTAGGATCTAGCTACTTTTAGGGATATTTTCATTAGTTTTTATGCTAAATTCACATTTCTAGACTTTACTATGAGTTTGTGTGTTTTTCTGTAATTTTAGGTATTTTCTGGCTGAAATTGAGGGACCTGAGCAAAAATCTGATTCAGGCTGACAAAGGACTGCTAATGCTGTTGGATTCTGACCTCCCTGCACTCAAAATGGATTTTCTGGAGCTACCGAACTTCAAATGGCGCTCTCTCAAAGGCGTTGGAAAGTAGACATCCAGAGCTTTTCAGAAATATATAGTGGTCCATACTTTGTTCGAGCTTAGACGACACAACGCCAGTTCCATGCTGCATTCTGGAGTAAAACGCCAGAAACACGTCACAAACCAGAGTTAAACGCCAAAAACACGTTACAACTTGGCGTTTAACTCCAAGAGAAGCCTTTGCACGTGTAAAGCTCAAGCTCAGTCCAAGCACACACCAAAGTGGGCTCCGGAAATGGATTTCTGCATTTAGACTTATTTCTGTAAACCCTAGTAACTAGTCTAGTATAAATATGACATTTTACTATTGTATTAGACATCTTTGGATTATTATTGGATTACCTTATGATCCTTTGATCACGTTTATGGGGGCTGGCCATTCGGCCATGCCTGGACCATCACTTATATGTTTTCAACGGTGGAGTTTCTACACACCATAGATTAAGGGTGTGGAGCTCTGCTGTACCTCGAGTTTCAATACAATTACTACTATTTTCTATTCAATTTAGCTTATTCCTGTTCTAAGATATTCGTTGTACTTCAACATGATGAATGTGATGATCCGTGACACTCATCATCATTCTCACCTATGAACGCGTGACTGACAACCACTTCCATTCTTCCTTAAACCGAGCGTGTATCTCTTGGATTCCTTAATCAGGATCTTCGTGGTATAAGCTAGAACCCTTTGGCGGCCATTCTTGAGAATCTGGAAAGTCTAAACCTTGTCTGTGGTATTTCAAGTAGGATTCAGGGATTGAATGACTGTGACGAGCTTCAAACTCGCAATTGTTGGGCGTAGTGACAGACGCAAAAGAATCAATGGATTCTATTCCGACATGATCGAGAACCGATAGATGATTAGCCGTGCTGTGACAAGAGCATTTGGATCATTTTCACTGAGAAAATGGGAAGTAGCCATTGACAACGGTTTTGCCCTACATACAGCTTGCCATGGAAAGGAATAAGAAGGATTGGATGAAAGCAGTAGGAAAGCAGAGATTCAAAAGGAACACAGCATCTCCATACACTTATCTGAAATTCCTACCAATGATTTACATAAGTATCTCTATCTTGTTTTATGATTTATTTATTATTAAATTCAAACCCTTTATAACCATTTGAAATCCGCCTAACTGATATTTACAAGATGACCATAGCTTGCTTCATACAAACAATCTCCGTGGGATCGACCCTTACTCACGTAAGGTTTATTACTTGGATGACTCAGTGCACTTGCTGGTTAGTTTTGCGAAGTTGTGACAAAGTGTGATTCACGTTTGAGAGCGCAACCAAGTTTTTGGCGCTATTGTTGATGATCACAATTTCGTGCACCAAGTTTTTGGCGCCGTTGTCGGGGATTGTTCGAGTTTGGACAACTGACGGTTCATCTTGTTGCTCAGATTAGGTAATTTTCTTTTCACAATTTTTCAAAATTTTTTTTTCAAAAATCTTTCAAAAATTTTTATTTGTTTTCGTTCTTTTCAAAATAATTTCCAAAAAATCCAAAAAAATTTAATAAAATCATAAAAACAAAAAATATTTTGTGTTTCTTGTTTGAGTCTAATGTCAATTTTTAAGTTTGGTGTCAATTGCATGTCTTTAAAAATTTGTGCATTTTTCGAAAACTCATGCATGGTGTTCTTCATGATCTTCAAGTTGTTCTTGGTAAGTCTTCTTGTTTGATCTTGATATTTTCTTGTTTTGTGTTTTTTGTTGTTTTTCATATGCATTTTTGCATTCATAATGTCTAAGCATGAAAAATATCTAAGTTTGGTGTCTTGCATGTTTTCTTTTCTTGAAATTTCTTTCAGAAATAAGTCTTGATGTTCATCTTGATCTTCAAAGTGTTCTTGGTGTTCATCTTGACATTCGTAGTGTTCTTGCATGCATCATGTGTTTTGATCCAAAATTTTCATGTTTTGGGTCATTTTTATGTTTTTTTCTCTCATCATTAAAAATTCAAAAATAAAAAAAATATCTTCTCATTTTTTCTCTCATAAATTTCGAAAATTTTGAGTTGACTTAGTCAAAAATTTTTAAAACTTAGCTATTTCTTATAAGTCAAGTCAAATTTTCAATTTTAAAAATCCCATCTGTTCATATCCTGGGTCGAGTTGTCCGACCCAGGATGTTCTACAGACAAAGCGACCGACCTCTTCAGGTCAGGACAGTCTGACCTCTTCCCAAAGAGCTCGGCCAAGTCACGAGAAAGCCCAAACAAAGGGCCCAAATAGAGGAACACGCCCTAGATCCTAAGGCAGCCCAAGCCTACAAGGAGAAGGGCGGTTCCCTTGAAGATAAGATAAAGATAAGATAAGATAACTAACTTATCTTATCCACAGGAGGCCACATCTCACCATTATAAATACACTGGAGCATCCATGTATAACTCATATTCTGATCCTACTCAATACCTGCTTAATACCCTTGCTAACTTAAGCATCGGAGTCCCTTGCAGGTACCCTCACCCTCCGGGGACGAAGGATCAGCAGCACTTTCAGTTCCACAAGTCGGACATACCAGCTCCGGCCACTATACACCTGCCGGACACGTCGGCTCCGACCAACACAGAAGATCTCGACCGAGATCGACCTACAGTTTCAGGTAACCCTCGGAACACTATCTTTTCAAAATCTTTTTCAAAAATTAAATCTTTTTCATTTTTCTTTTATGATTTTCGAAAATTTAAAATTATTTTTCAAAATCTTTTTCTTATCTTTATTTCAAAGTTTCGAAAACTTTACTAACAATTAATGTGATTGATTAAAAAAATTTGAAGTTTGTTACTTTCTTGTTAAGAAAGGTTCAATCTTTAAATTCTAGAATCATATCTTTTAGTTTTTTGTTAGTCAAGTAATCAATTTTAATTTTAAAAATAAAATCTTTTTCAAAATATCTTTTTCAATCATATCTTTTTAAAATATCTTTTTCAAATCATATCTTTTTCAAAAATTTGATTTCAAAATATCTTTTTTAACTTCTTATCTTTTCAAAATTGATTTTTGTTCATACCCTGGGTCGAGATGACCGACGCGGGATGTTCGACAGACAAAGCGACCGACCTCTTCAGGTCAGGACAACCCGACTTCTTTCCAAAGAGCTCAGTCAAGTCCCCAGGAAAGCCCAAAGAAGGGCCCAAATAGAGGAACACGCCCCAAATCCCAAGGCAGCCCAAGCCTGCAGAGAGAAGGGCAGTTCCCTTAAAGATAAGATGACCTTACTTAAAGATAAGATAAAGATAAGATAAGATAACTAACTTATCTTATCCACAGAAGGCCACATCTCACCATTATAAATACTGGAGCACCTAGGTATAACTTATACTCTGATTCTACTCAATACCTGCTTAATACCCTTGCTAACTTAAGCATCAAAGTCCCTTGCAGGTACCCCCACCCTCCGGGGATGAAGGATCACCACCACCGCCAAGTCCAACAAGTCGGACCCACCAGCTCCGGCCGCTATACACCCGCTGGACACGTCGGCTCCGACCAACACAGAAGATCTCGATCGAGATCGACCTACAGTTTCAGGTAACCCTCGAAACATTGGCGCCATTGCTGGGGACCCTGGAAGTCATCCCAACACTATGGCGGACAACCATGACAACGACCACGACTCAGGTTTGGAAGATAGAACACCGCACAAGAACATGGATGCTATACTTAAAGATACTCCAGAATCCAATGGAGACAAAAATTCATCAAATCCGGGAGTAATAGAAGCACTTCAAGATCGATTAAAGCAACTTGAGAAAGAAGCCCAACATCAACGCGATAGAGAAGAGGATCTACATCGGGAGATAAGGCGGCGCCGAGAATTAGAAGATAAGCTTACAAAGCTCGAAGCTGATCTCAAAACTAAAGCTACTCGATTCATCCCAGAGGATAGCTCTCACAAAGATCAAGATCCATTCACTAGGGACATTATGAAAACCAAAATTCCAAAAGATTTCAAACTTCCGGATATGATTCTGTACGACGGCACCTCGGACCCCAACCACCATCTCAGCAACTTCAGAAGTAGGATGTACCTCACTGACGCCTCGGATGCGGTTCGCTACAAAGCCTTTCCAACAACTTTTACCAAGACAGCCATTAGATGGTTCGACAACCTACCTCCAAAATCCATCTCGAGTTTTGACGACCTGGTCAAAAAGTTCCTGGCCAGATTTTCCATACAAAAGGACAAAGCCAAACATGCACCCAGCCTACTAGGAATCAAGCAAGGAGATCGGGAAAGTCTTCGTAACTACATGGAAAGATTCAACAAAACATGCATGGACATACAAAATCTACCAACAGAAGCTGCCATCATGGGCCTCATAAACGGCCTATGAGAAGGACCATTTAGCCAATCTATATCAAAGAAGTCCCCAGCATCCCTAGACGAAGTACAAGAACGGGCGCAGAAGTACATTAACATGGAGGAGAATTATCGACTTGGGGAAGCCTCGAGGTTCGGTTCTGCCTACCGAGATAAAGATAAAGAATCCAAGAAGAAGGAAGATCGCTCCAGGGAGAAAATCAAAAAATATCATAACTACACCCATCTTAGGGTATCCTTGGTAGATGTTTACAAAGAGGTCTGCCATACAGAAAAAATACCCCCAGCTCGGCCACTCAAAGGCAAAAAGGGAGGAGGTAATTGGAACGAATACTGCGAGTATCACCGAGTCTGAGGACATTCCACCAACGAATGCTTTGACTTGAAAAACGTCATAGTGAAATTAGTAAGGGAAGGAAAACTAGATTGGTTCTTGGCCAATCAGGATGAAGAACCAAGAAAAAGAAGAAGGGATGAAGATGTCGGTCGGTCTGAACGATCACCCCGCACACCGGAGAGACACGTCCACATGATACATGACGGATTTGCTGGAGGAGGAATCTCCAAATCATCCCGCAAGCGACACCTCAAAGAAGTATACCATGTTGAAGGAAAGAAGGAGACACCAGACATCCCAGCAATCACATTTACCAAAGAAGATGCATCCGGAATCATCTCAGGACACGACGACCCCATGGTCATCACAATCATATTGGCAAACGCCAACCTCCACCGTACATTAATTGACCAAGGAAGCTCCGCCGACATCTTATTCAAAACTGCCTTTGACAAGCTTAGCTTAGAAGAAAAAGAGCTAAGAGCATACCCGAACAGCCTGTTCGGACTTGGAGATACCCCAGTACAGCCACTGGGATACGTATTATACAGCCTTCAGAAAAAGGAACCAATCCATAACACTTAAGATAGACTATATTGTGGTCGACGTGAGCTCCGCCTACAATGCCTTAATAGGTCAGACAACGTTAAATCAACTTGGAGCAATAGTTTCAACTCCACACCTATGTATGAAATTCCCAACCGCAGAAGGGATAGCTACAATAAAAGCAGATCAAAAGATGGCGCGTCGCTGTTATAACGAAAGTCTAAACCTCTGAGGCGAAGGAAGATAGTTCCACACAATCGAACTCGGTGGAGATCAGAGACGAGAAGAGCTCCGCCCATGACCCGAAGGAGAAATAGAAAGAGTCCAGATCGGAGATACCTCAGACAAAACAACTAATATTGGCACGATCCTGAAAGGAGACACAAAAGAATCATTAATACGGTTTCTACGAGATAATGTTGATCTCTTCGCATGGAAAGCTGCTGACATGCCAGGCATAGATCCCAAAGTAATGAGCCACAAACTGGCAGTCTACCCGGGATCCTGGCCGATACAATAAAGACGAAGAAAACTCGGGCCAGAACGGTCTCAGGCTGTAGAAGAACAAGTACAAGCGCTGCTAGAGGCAGGGTTCATAAGAGAAGTTAAATACCCACTATGGCTAGCAAACGTCATCTTGGTGAAAAAGTCAAATGGAAAGTGGCGAATGTGCACTGACTACACAGACCTCAACAAAGCCTGCCCAAAAGACCCTTATCCACTCCCAAGTATCGATGCTCTCGTAGATGCCTCATCAGGATATAAGTATCTCTCGTTCATGGACGCATACTTAGGCTATAGCCAGATTCCAATGTATCCACCGGATCAAGAAAAAACCTCGTTCCTCACACCAAAAGCAAATTATTGCTACATCGTAATGCCTTTCAGCCTTAAGAACGCGGGAGCCACGTATCAAAGGCTAATGAATAAAGTCTTCTCAGACCACATCGGAAAAATCATGGAGGCCTATGTGGATGACATGTTGATAAAGACACAAAGTGAAGAAACATTACTAACCGACTTGGTTTAAGTGTTCGACACCATACGGAAGCACAACATGCGACTCAACCCGGCTAAATGCACCTTCACAGTGGAAGCAGGTAAATTTTTGGGCTTTATGCTCACACAAAGAGGAATCGAGGCAAATCCAGATAAATGCCAGGCCATACTCAACATGAAAAGCCCAACCTACGTCAAAGAGGTACAACAACTCGATGGGAGATTAGTGGCCTTGTCCAGATTCCTAGCAGGGTCAGCAATAAGATCCCTCCCCTTCTACGCTATCTTAAGGAAGGGAAAGAACTTCGAGTGGACAACGGAATGTGAACAAGCCTTCCGAGACTTTAAAGAATTCTTGGGACAGCCCCCCATCCTATCTCGACCACGAGAGGGAGAACCACTCATACTGTACCTCGCAGTAGGAAGTCGGGCAATAGCCTCAGCACTAATTAGAGAAGACAAAGGGGGGCAACAACCCGTCTGCTTCATTAGTAAAGCACTACAGGGGTCAGAGCTGAACTACCAGAAAATAGAGAAGTTCGCCTACGCTCTGATACTCGCATCCCGACGACTTCGCCCATACTTCCAAGCGCACACCATCAAAGTTCGGACCAACCAGCCCATAAAAGGGATACTGTAGAAAACAGATCTAGCAGGAAGAATCCTACAGTGGGCAATCGAGTTGTCTGAGTTTGACCTCCAATACGAGGCGCGGACAGCCATCAAATCACAATACCTAGCCGACTTTATTGCAGAATTCACGGACACCACGGAAATTCCCATAGAGTGGAACATATACGTGGATGGTTCCTCGAATAAAACTGGAAGCGGTGCAGGTGTGATAATCGAAAGCAACCAAGGAACCCAACTTGAGCTTTCCCTGAAATTCGGATTCCCAGCCTCAAACAACCAAGCGGAATATGAAGCATTATTAGCTGGTTTGAAGCTGGCTAGGGAAGTTGGAGCTCAGAAACTCAACATATACAGTGACTCACAAGTCATTACCTTGCAAATAACGGGAAGCTACCAAGCCAAAGATCCTACCATGAAAAAATATTTGGATAAAACCAAAGAACAGCTCGGACAACTTGGGGAATATAGGATCTGCCACATACCCCGCGAGCAAAATGCCCGAGCTGACGCACTCTCAAAACTAGCCAGCACCAAACCAGGGGGCAACAATAGAAGCCTCATCCAGGAAATACTGCAGAACCCATCAATATTGGAAGAAGAAAAAATCCTAGCCATAACAGGTCGGGATCAAGGATGGATGACCCCCATAATTAACTACCTCAAAACAGAAGCGCTCCCCACAGATGAAAAGGAGGCAAAGAGGTTAAAAAGGGAGGCACAGTACTACACTATCATAAACAACACCCTATACAAAAGAGGAATCTCGACACCATTGTTAAAGTGCGTACCGACTTCCAATACAAAGGAAGTCTTGGAGGAAGTACACAACGGCATTTGTGGCAATCATCTCGGAGCGCAAGCTCTCACCAAAAAGGTACTTCGGGCGGGATTCTGTTGGCCAACTCTACAAAAAGAAGCTATCGAATTTGTAAAGACATGTCCACCATGTCAGAAGCATGCCAACTTTCACATCGCCTCGCCAGAAAAGCTCATCAGCGTAACCTCACCCTGGCCATTTGCAAAGTGGGGACTCGATCTTCTCAGACCCTTTCCCCAAGGATCGGGACAAGTCAAATTCCTCATAGTAGGGGTAGACTACTTCATAAAATGGATCGAGGCAGAACCCCTAGCTAACGCCACTGCTCAAAGAAGTCGGAAATTCCTATATAGGAACATTATTACAAGGTTCGGGGTTCCATACTCCATCACCACGGATAATGGCACCCAATTCACAGATGCAGGCTTCAGAAAACTAGTAGCCGACTTGAGCATAAAACATCAGTTCACCTCCGTCGAACATCCCCAAGCCAATGGACAAGCCGAAGCAGCCAACAAAGTCATATTAGTCAGGCTAAAATGGAGACTACAAGAAGCAAAGGGAGCTTGGGCCGAGGAACTTCCACAAGTCCTATGGGCGTATCGAACAACTCCACATTCCACTACAAACGAATCACCATTTTGATTAACATACGGAGTGGAGGCAATGATTCCAATAGAATTTGAGGAAGGGTCTCCCCGAGTAGTACACTACAATGAACAAACCAACTCCCAACTTCAAAGAAAAGAGCTCGACCTACTTCCGAAAATTCAAGAGAGAGCTCGGATCAGAGAAGAAGCACTAAAGCGGCGAATGGCTTCCAGATATAATCAAAAGGTAGTGCCAAGAGGTTTCGCTGAGAATGATCTCATCTTAATCCGAAATGATATCGGATCAACTCGACCCGGAGAAGGAAAGCTGGCAGCTAACTGGAAATGACCCTACCGAGTCACATAAGTACTTGGGAAGGGCTATTACAGACTGTCTGAGCTCGAGGGATGAGAACTCCCCAGATCTTGGCGTGCCTGTAACCTAAGAAGGTACTATAGTTAAATAAAGGTCTCATTACAAGATGCACTCTTTTTCCTGAAAAGGATTTTTAATGAGGCATCAAGATTGAGATTTAATCCGACTTAAGGGTATAAAAAACTCCCGCCTGTATATATTTGCACTTTCTTTAAATAAAATACATTTCAGATATTCTACAAATTCCCAAGACGCATTAATCTGAAGCATTCATTGTCTGATTATAAAGCAACGGATTGAACAGAAAGTGAAGAACAGATTCACTATACAATCTCGATAGGAATGATCGACCGACAAAGGTGAAAACGCGATTCACCTAAAGGTCGATTAAACCAGGACAGAAACCACCATCTACAAATCGGCAAAGATGAACACAGAATAATGCAAGAAGTTATCGAAAGTGATCCCAAAAAGAACCTGACAAGGTCTTATGGATTGCTATATAATAACTTAAAAAGACTGGCCGACACTAAAAAGTCAGACCAAGTCAACCCAAGTTATCAGTGAATCCCTGGAAAGAGGTCTAGCCAACCCTATTAAAGAGGAATTGCTATAACTTAGAAGAGATCGACCTAACGAAGTCGGTCTCCTACAAAGACAAGTTGTAAAAGTAATCCCTGAAAAAGACCTAACAAAGGTCCAAGAAAGAGGATTACAAAAATAACTTAGAAGAGATCGACCTAACGAAGTCGTTCTCCTACAAAACAAGTTGTAAAAGTAATCCCTGAAAGAGACCTAACAAATATCCATGAAAGAGGATTACAAAAACAACTTCGAAGAGATCGACCTAACGAAGTCGGTCTCCTACAAAGACAAGTTGTAAAAGTAATCCCTGAAAGAGACCTAATAAAGGTCCAAGAAAGAGGATTACAAAAACAACTTAGAAGAGATCGACCTAACGAAGTCGGTCTCCTACAAAGACAAGTTGTAAAAGTAAGCCCTGAAAGAGACCTAATAAAGGTCCAAGAAAGAGGATTACAAAAACAACTTAGAAGAGATCGACCTAACGAAATCGGTCTCCTACAAAACAAGTTGTAAAAGTAATCCCTGAAAGAGACCTAATAAAGGTCCAAGAAAGAGGATTACAAAAACAACTTAGAAGAGATCGACCTAACGAAGTCGGTCTCCTACAAAGATAAGTTATAAAAGTAATCCCTTAAAAGAGACCTGGCAAAGGTCCAGGAAAGAGAATTACAAAAAATAACTTATAAGGGGACCAACATAAAGAAATCGGTTATAAGGCGCTAAAAATACAAACGAAAGCGAGGAAACCGAGAAACAAGTTGGACCCCCCACAAGTCACGACCTTAAAAGGATCCAAGCTACAAACAAAAAGTACGAAAGCAATCTAAAGAGGCCAAGCAGCAAAGATTCCAACAGATACCCTGCTAAACCACAATGAAAGCATAGTATGATAAAGCTTCAAGAGGCCGCCAAAATCAACCTCAGAGAAACCATTTTGTTTTCAAAAATAAAGTTGCTAAAAATAGCAACTGGAGTATCAACAGTCAATAAAACATCATTCACAAAAAAGAGTTCAAAGCCCATAAACCGGGCTATTTACACAAATACTTAAAGGAGATCAACCAAGATCTGGAGCCTTCCCGGCAGCATCAGTACGGGGAGAAGGAGGGCAAGTCTGAATAGGCACAACATCTACAGTTCCATCATCCCGGTTCAGAATCTGGCAATCCGGATCGGACGTAACGGGAGGAACTGAGGAGGTCGACACTTTAAGAGAAGGCACTGGGGGAGGGTCAGCCTCATCATCATCCTGGTCATCAGGGACAATCTTACCATCCCTCACAACATTGTCCAGGCTGATGAGAGTCAAGTCGGCATCAGGAGCAACAATCCGGAACTGCTCCATCAGGTTCTCGGAGGCGGCAGTTACGCTGCCCACAAGGTGACCCTGAAGCTCACCATAATTAATCCGAGCAGTTTCCAAATCATCCCGGAGATACATCAATTCCCTATAAGCCGAGACATAGCTATCCTTATGCTTCAGTGCCATGTCCTCAGCCAACTTCAAAGAAGCAGCCAAGGCAATAGAGCTGGCCTTCTCACCCTCCAGCTCCTTCTCCACCTTCGCCAACTTCACCTCCAACTTATCCTTCAGACCCTTAATCCGATCAAATTCTGACTTGGCCTCCTCCATGAAGGATTTTGTGGCATAAATCGGGATCCCCTGAACTGTTCGAAAAATAGCCGCACCCATATGAGCCATCTTCACACTACTCTTTGTGATAAAATCCAGATGCTGAAGAAGAGACACGTCATCCATAAAAAGCCCACCATAGGGGGCAATTTGTTGGTCAAAAAACTCGATAGCATCAAAGTCTGGGGCATCCAGGTTAAAGGGCTCGGA
>NC_029773.3:14598965-14599122 GCF_000817695.3 Arachis duranensis | reverse complement strand
CCTGGGCTTTCCAGCAATATATGATAGTCCATACTTTGCCCAAGATTTGATGGCCCAAACCGGCGTTCAAAGTCACCTCAATAAATCCCAACGTTAAACGCTGGAACTGGCACCCAAATGGGAGTTAAACGCCCAAACTGGCACTAAAGCTGGCGTT
>NC_029773.3:14592888-14593576 GCF_000817695.3 Arachis duranensis | reverse complement strand
AAACCCTTCACCTATCAAATCCCATCTTTCTCTTCACCACTCACATCCATCCTTCATAAATCCCCACCAACCTCACCCTTCGAATTCAAACCACTTTCCCTCCCAAACCCACCCATAATGGCCGAACCATTACCCCCCTCTCTCCTATATATACCCTTCTTCAACCCTTCATTTTCACACAACCTAAACACTACTTCTCCCCCTCTTTGGCCGAACACACCACCATCTCCCTCTTCCTCCATTTCTTCTTCTTCTCCTCTCTTCTTTCTTCTTTTGCTCGAGGACGAGCAAACATTTTAAGTTTGGTGTGGTAAAAGCATTGCTTTTTGTTTTTCCATAACCATTTATGGCACCTAACGCCGGAGAAACCTCTAGAAAGAAGAAAGGGAGGACAAAAGCTTCCGCCTCCGAGTCATAGGAGATGGAGAGATTCATCTCAAGGGTCAATAACTCAGTAGTAGAGCATTTGACTACACATCAAGAGAGCCCACTCATGGACCTCAACAAGAGCATGAGGAATTTCCTCATCAAAAAATCCTTGAGATACCTCAAGGGATATATTTTCCTCCACACAACTATCGGGAGCACCAAAATCACTAAGGATGGAGCAACAAAGGCAACGAAGAGACATAGAGGAGCTCAAGAGCACCATTGGTTCTTCAAGAGGAAGACGCCACCCTCACTAAGG